>NC_059446.1:3508432-3518432 GCF_905237065.1 Salmo salar
TACATAGGACTCTGGTGAGACGTACAGGGATGTTGTGTGGTGACCAGGCCAAATCTCTCCGTGGGCTCATTGACTCTGGGGCCGATGAGAGCTTTAATGACGCCACCTTGTTGTCGGGGCTGGGTATCGCCACTCAACCCCTCTCCATTCCCATGGACTTCAGAGCGTTGGTTGGGCGCTCTATTGGCAATTGCCATGCGCATTGCCTTAAGTTGGTACAGCCAGCCCCGGGACGTCTTCCTGCAGGCTTGGGAGAAGCCTCGGATCTCTCCGCCATTCCTGCGGAGTACCTGGACCTCCTGGAGGTCTTCAACAAGGCCCGCGCTACGTCTCTCGCTCTGTATCAACCCTACGACTGCGCCATTGACCTTCTCCCGGGCACTACACCACCTCGGAGGTGGCATTACTCCCTGTCGGGTTCAGAGACCAAGGCGATGGAGGATTACATTGAGGACTCTCTCGCTGCAGGGAGTTTTCGTCCTTCTGCCCCTCCCACCGGTGCAGGGTTCTTCTTTGTGGAGAAGAAGGACAAAACCCTGCGCCTGTGTATCGAAAACCGGGGGGCTTAAAGACATCACGGTTAAAAACCATTACCTTCTACCACTCATCTCCTCGGCTTTCGAACCTCTTCAGGGAGTGACCGTCATCTCAAAGTTGGAACTTCAAGACGCCTACCATCTGTTTCGGATACAGGAAGGAGACGAGTGGAAGACAGCCTTTAACATGGCTAGCGGGCACTATGAGTACTTTGTTATGCCATTCGGACTAACCAACGCTCGTGCTGTGTTCCAAGTCCTGGTCAACGATGTGTTCCTGGACATGCTGAACCAGTTCGTGTTTGTCTACCTCGACAACATCTTGGTCTTTTCCTGTTCAGCTCAAGAGCACGTCCTCCACGGTCCTTCAGCGTCTCCTGGAGAACCAGATTTTTGTTAAAGTGGAGAAGTGTGAATATCATCGCTCCACCATCTCCTTCCTAGGATACGTCATCGCTGCAGGACATATACAGATGGATCCAGACAAGGTGAGAGCGGTGGTGGATTGGCCTCAACCCACATCCAGAGTGCAGCTGTAATGTTTCCTGGGATTTGCTAACTTCCATTCACGTGGTCTCCAGCAGCTGACAGGTCGTTCTCGCACCTCAAGCATCGGCTCACTACAGCCCCAATCTTAATCCATCCGGACCCGTCCTGTCAGTTCGTGGTGGAGGTTGATGGTTCAGATGTCAGAGTGGGGACCGTCATGTTCCCAGCATTCTGCCCAGGACCAAAAGCTGCACCCCTGCGCTTTTCTCTCCTATCGTCTTACCCCTGCTGAGACGAAATACAATGTTTTTCACCCGTTTCAATTTCACTCTCTCCTACCACACGGGGTTCAAGAATGTGAGGCCTGATGCACTCACGTTTGTATAGCCTCGCTGCTAATCCGTTGGACTCCGAGACCATCCTCCAGGGGGGGTCTGGGTAACCGGATGTTTGTCCCGGACTCTGCCCGGTCTCTTGTCCTGGAATGGGCACATTCCTCAAGACTGACCTGCCATCCAGGCTCTCGTCGGACGCTGGGTTTCATCCGACAACACTTTTGGTGGTCTTCCATGGTTCCTGATGTCACCGCATTCGTCGCCACCTGCACTGTGTGTGCACAAAATAATACTCCGCAGCAAGCTCCGGCTGGCCTTCTTCAACCACTCCCTTTTCCTCACCACCCCTGGTCCCATATATCCCTGGACTTTGTTACTGGTCTTCCTCCATCAGATGGCAACACCACGATCCTGACGGTGGTGGATAGGTTTTCTAAAGCCGCCCGTTTAATTTAATTTAATTTCATCCCAAGTTAACCTCAGCCAAGGAGACAGCTCAGCTCATTGAGCAGCTCGTCTTCCGGATCCATGGACTTCCGGTCGAAATGGTCTACCGTTGGTCCTCACTTCTCGTCCCAGTTCTAGATTGCGTTCTGCATCCTCATTGGGTCATTGGCCAGCCTGTCCCCCAATCTAACAGCCAGTCGGAGCGAGCCAAATCAAGACCTGGAGACGGCTCTTCGTTGCCTCGTCTCCACCAACCTCGCCACCTGGAGCCAGCAACTCGTGTGGGTGGAATACACACGTAGCACTCTTCACCCGCTCGGCCTTCGAGTGTTCATTGGGATATCAGCCCCTGCTCTTCTCTGAGCAAGAGGAACAAGTCAGCATACCCTCTACCCAGATGTTCATCCGCCGCTGTCACCGTACTTGGAAGGGAGCCCAGGCCGTTCTTCTGAAGACCACATCCAGGTATCAGTGACAAGCGGATCGCCACCGGACCCCTGATCCCTGCTTTTGGCTCAAGCAGAGGGTATGGCTTTCCACTCAGGACCTGCCCCTCCGTGTGGAGTCCTGTAAACTTTCCCCCCCCGTTTCATCGGCCCTTTCCCCATCTGTAAAATCCTTATCCCCGTCTGCCCCAGTCCTCCGTATACATCCCACTTGTCATGTGTCTAGGATTAAACCTTTGTCTCCTGTTTCCTGTCACACCCTGATCTATTTCACCTGTGTTTGTGCTTGTCTCCACCCCCCACGAGGTGTCTCCCATTTCCCCCCATTATCCCCTGTGTATTTATACCTGCGTTTTCTGATAGTCTATTGCCAGTTCGTCTTGTCCTGGCAAGTCTGACCAACGTGTTCCCATGTTTCCTGTGTTTTTGTTTTTCCTAGTCCTCCCAGTTCTGACCTTTCTGCCTGTCCTGACCCTGATCCTGCCTGCCATCCTGTACCTGCCTGACTCTGATTTGGATTACGACTCTTTGCCTGCCTTGACTTACCTTTTGCCTGCCCCTAGTACTATAATAAACTCTGAGACTCGTACTGTATTGAAGGCTTTCATGGAGAAGCTTGAGGTCACGGTCAGCGTCATTTCTGGGTACTGGCCTCAATCTAAAGGGAGAGAGGATGAACCAGGAGCTGGGCAGGTTCCTGAGGAGTCACTGGCAGGACCGGCAGGGGGAGTGGGCCCGATTCCTTCCTTGGGCTGAATATACCTAGAATTCACTCCTCTACCCGGCTGTGTTCCTTCCAATGCATCCTGGAGTACCAGCCGACCCTGGCTCTGTGGACCCCGAGCCAGACAGAAACTCCTACGGTGGACGAGTTGTTCCGGCGTGCAGAGGACGTTTGGAAAGTTGGCCATGTCAGGCTCCAACTCCCCCATCCACCGCCTGAAGAAGCAGGTGGACCACCATTGCAGTGAGGCTCCCGTGTTCCATCCTGTTGATCACATCTGGCTTTCCACCAGGAACCTCCTGCTACGCCTGCCCTGCTGGAAACTGAGCCCCTGGGTTTGTTGGGCCATTCAATGTCCTCTGGAAGGTCAATGAGGTAACATACCGATTACAGCTCGCCAGTGTCGTCCTGCGTACTGTCACGTCTACTCCCGTTCTCCCTCACCTGGTGCTCGACGTCACCAATCTGCAAACAACCGGTCCTGGCAACCTATCATTACACACACCTGCGCCTGATCAGACACACCTGGACTTCATCACTTCCCTGATTACTCCCTTTTTTATCTAGCACTCTGTTGTATTCACCCCCTCACGCAGTATTGGTTATGTTTCCTTGTCAGACGTTTCTCTTGCTTTTGTACCGTTCTATGTTCGTTAATATTAAACTCACTAACTGCACCTGCTTTGTGACTCCCTGAGTCGCCTGCACACAAACGCCATGATAATCCATGCCAACGCTTTATTGTCTTTTTCATGCAACTTCAGAACCCCCCCCCTAGATTATCCCCCGTCTTGGCAAACTTTTTTTCCCCAGCTCCTTCCAATTTAGAAATTAAGCACAGATGAAAAGGCGTAAGGACTGTATAGGGAATTACATGTCTGGGCTTGCAAAAAAAATGACACTGTGGAAGACTAGGAAACATCAGATGAAAGGGTTGGGGTATAGGGTCCCCAGAGCTGTGATGCTAGGGCTGGTATGGCCTCGTCTGACACAGGATGTGTGCAGTGGATGAGGAGGGGGGGTTTGGTTTCAACTTTTTTTAAAACGTTTTTTGGGTTTCAACTTTTTATGTCCGGTAAAAGCAAAGTGGGGATTGGGGCTGTAAAGATGTGAATATTGGGCCAATTTTTTTATCAAAATATTTCTCTCTCCTTGGGAGTTATTAGGTAACGAGTAGAGACTGAAACACTTTGCTTCTATAATGAAACGATCTGAAACACTCTGCAACAGATTGAATCAGTCTGAAACACTCTGCTTATCATTGTCTTCGTGGTCCAGGACAGATTTACGGCCTATTAGTAGTCACCCCCTAACATTTTTACTAACTATATACTAACCCTAACCCTAGGGCTGTGGTAAGGCTGTGGTAAGGCTGTGGTAGAGCTGTGGTAGAGCTGTGGTAGGGCTGTGGTAAGGCTGTGGTAGGGCTGTGGTAAGGCTGTGGTAGGGCTGTGGTAGGGCTGTGGTAGAGCTGTGGTAGGGCTGGGGTAGAGCTGTGGTAAGGCTGTGGTAGAGCTGTGGTAGGGCTGTGGTAAGGCTGTTGAAGGCTGTGGTAGAACTGTGGTAGAGCTGTGGTAGGGCTGTGGTAAGTCTGTGGTAGGGCTGTGGTAGGGCTGTGGTAGAGCTGTGGTAGGGCTGTGGTAGAGCTGTGGTAAGGCTGTTGAAGGCTGTGGTAGGGCTGTGGTGAGGCTGTCGTAGAGCTGTGGTAGGGCTGTGGAAGAGCTGTGGTAGGGCAGTGGTAGGGCTGTGGTAGGGCTGTGGTAAGGCTGTTGAAAGCTGTGGTAGGAATGTGGTAGAGCTGTTGAAGGCTGTGGTAGGGCTGTGGTAGGAATGTGGTAGGGCTGTGGTAGGGCTGTGGTAGGAATGTGGTAGGGCTGTGGTAGGGCTGTGGTAGGGCTGTGGTAAGGCTGTGGTAGGGCTGTGGTGAGGCTGTGGTAGAGCTGTGGTAGAGCTTTGGTAGGGCTGTGGTAAGGCTGTGGTAGGGCTGTGGTAGGAATGTGGTAGGGCTGTTGAAGGCTGTGGTAGGGCTGTGGAAGGCTGTGGTAGAGCTGTGGTAGGGCTGTGGTAGGGCTGTGGTAGAGCTGTGGTAGAGCTGTGGTAGGGCTGTGGTAGGGCTGTGAAGAGCTGTGGTAGGGCTGTGGTAGGAATGTGGTAGGGCTGTTGAAGGCTGTGGTAGGGCTGTTGAAGGCTGTGGTAGAGCTGTGGTAGGGCTGTGGTAGGGCTGTGGTAGGGCTGTGGTAGGAATGTGGTAGGGCTGTTGAAGGCTGTGGTAGGGCTGTTGTAGGGCTGTGGTAGGGCTGTGGTAAGGCTGTGGTAGAGCTGTGGTAAGGCTGTGGGATGGCTGTGGTAGAGCTGTGGTAGGGCTGTGGTAAGGCTGTTGAAGGCTGTGGTAGGGCTGTTGAAGGCTGTGGTGAGGCTGTGGTAGGGCTGTGGTAGAGCTGTGGTAGGGCTGTGGTAGGAATGTGGTAGGGCTGTTGAAGGCTGTGGTAGGGCTGTGAAGAGCTGTGGTAGGGCTGTGGTAGGAATGTGGTGAGGCTGTGGTAGAGCTGTGGTAGAGCTTTGGTAGGGCTGTGGTAAGGCTGTGGTAGGGCTGTGGTAGGAATGTGGTAGGGCTGTTGAAGGCTGTGGTAGGGCTGTGGAAGGCTGTGGTAGAGCTGTGGTAGGGCTGTGGTAGGGCTGTGGTAGAGCTGTGGTAGGGCTGTGGTAGGGCTGTGGTAGGAATGTGGTAGCGCTGTTGAAGGCTGTGGTAGGGCTGTGAAGAGCTGTGGTAGGGCTGTGGTAGGAATGTGGTAGGGCTGTTGACGGCTGTGGTAGGGCTGTTGAAGGCTGTGGTAGAGCTGTGGTAGGGCTGTGGTAGGGCTGTGGTAGGGCTGTGGTAGGAATGTGGTAGGGCTGTTGAAGGCTGTGGTGAGGCTGTGGTAGGGCTGTGGTAGAGCTGTGGTAGGGCTGTGGTAGGAATGTGGTAGGGCTGTTGAAGGCTGTGGTAGGGCTGTGGTAGGGCTGTGGTAGGGCTGTGGTAAGGCTGTGGTAGAGCTGTGGTAAGGCTGTGGGATGGCTGTGGTAGAGCTGTGGTAGGGCTGTGGTAAGGCTGTTGAAGGCTGTGGTAGGGCTGTTGAAGGCTGTGGTGAGGCTGTGGTAGGGCTGTGGTAGAGCTGTGGTAGGGCTGTGGTAGGAATGTGGTAGGGCTGTTGAAGGCTGTGGTAGGGCTGTGAAGAGCTGTGGTAGGGCTGTGGTAGGAATGTGGTAGGGCTGTTGAAGGCTGTGGCATGGCTGTTGAAGGCTGTGGTTGAGCTGTGGTAGGGCTGTGGTAGGGCTGTGGTAGAGCTGTGGTAGAGCTGTGGTAGGGCTGTGGTAGGGCTGTGGTAGGGCTGTGGTAGGGCTGTGGTAAGGCTGTGGTAAGGCTGTGGTAGGGCTGTGGTAGGGCTGTGGTGAGGCTGTCGTAGAGCTGTGGTAAGGCTGTGGTAGGAATGTGGTAGGGCTGTGGTAGGGCTGTGGAAGAGCTGTGGTATGGCAGTGGCAGGGCTGTGGTAAGGCTGTGGTAGAGCTGTGGTAAGGCTGTGGTATGGCTGTGGTAGAGCTGTGGTAGGGCTGTGGTAAGGCTGTTGAAGGCTGTGGTGAGGCTGTGGTAGGGCTGTGGTAGAGCTGTGGTAGGGCTGTGGTAGAGCTGTGGTAGGGCTGTGGTAGGAATGTGGTAGGGCTGTTGAAGGCTGTGGTAGGGCTATGAAGAGCTGTGGTAGGGCTGTGGTAGGGCTGTTGAAGGCTGTGGTAGGGCTGTGGTAGGGCTGTGGTAGGGCTGTGGTAGGGCTGTGGTAAGGCTGTGGTAGGGCTGTGGTAGGGCTGTGGTAGAGCTGTGGTAGAGCTGTGGTAGGGCTGTGGTAGAGCTGTGGTAGGGCTGTGGTAGGGCTGTGGTAAGGCTGTGGTAGGGCTGTGGTAGGGCTGTGGTAGGGCTGTGGTAGAGCTGTGGTAGGGCTGTGGTAGGGCTGTGGTAGGGCTGTGGTAAGGCTGTGGTAGGGCTGTGGTAGGGCTGTGGTAGAGCTGTGGTAGGGCTGTGGTAGGGCTGTGGTAGGGCACTACTTTTCTGGAGGAAAGGAGGAGATTTGGTTCTCTTTGCTGCTTCCTCTCCTCTCCTCCCTGCCTGCCTTTTTTGTCCTCCTCTCCTCCTCTCCTATTCTCCTACTCTTCTTCTCTCCTCCTCATCTTCTTCTCTCCTCCTCATCTCCTCCTCTCCTATTCTCCTCTCCTACTCTTCTTCTCTCCTCCTCATCTCCTCCCCTCCTCTCTTCCTCCTCCTCCTCTCTTTTGTAAGCAGTGCCTGGTGCACCGCAGTGAGATAATAGAACGAAACACTTTGTGTGTGTGTGTGTGTGCGTGCGTGCGTGCGTGCGTGCGTGTGTGTGTGTGTGTGTGTGTGTGTGTGTGTGTGTGTGTGTGTGTGTGTGTGTGTGTGTGTGTGTGTGTGTGTGTGTGTGTGTGTGTGTGTGCTTATCTGGGCGGACCACAGGACTTTGGTTTGATTGACTTTGCTTTATCCTCCTGTTGTGGAAGTCACATACAATGGTAGTGGAGGGAGGGGCTGTGTTGGGGGGAGACAGTAACAACACGATGGTAGTGGAGGGAGGGAGGGGCTGTGTTTGGGGGAGACAGTAACACAATACAGTTCGTTTGTGGATCAAATGGTTCCCTCCTCTCTCTATTCTGTGTTTCGTTTGTCCATGGCCCTCAGGCTCTCTGTAGGGAACAAGGTGTCATTTGGACTAAACACTATGTTTTGTAGATCGTCCTGCTGCGGTATGTTGATAGTGAATAAAGTCAGGAGGTGAAATCAAGGTCATGTGATAAAGGAGACGGGACTGTGAGGTCAATGAAGACGAAGACACGGCGTTGATTCCTTGAAAAAAAAATAAAAAGAGATGAAGAGACAGAAGTCAGTGAGGCAGAAGACACTCCATGACATGAGATATGAAAACTGAATCTTCAGTCAACGTGGTAACAGTCTTGACGCAGCAGAATCTACAGCAGAGATCGACTATCTTCTCTCTCTCTCTCTCTCTCTTCTCTCTTGCAGCGAGTGGCTCAGGCCAGTCAATGAATCAAGATCAAAGACTGATGTGATTTTGTAAGCAAAGCAGAAGACGAAGCTTCCTATTGTGTCTGAGATGTTTTGGAATATGGCCTGGATAGAAATGAGTGATTAACCTACATACAGATTATTACATTATAACATGTTGTATTAACCTAAACATCTATACATTATAACATGTTGTATTATCCTAAACATCTATACATTATAACATGTTGTATAATCCTAAACATCTACACATTATAACCTGTTGTATTATCCTAAACATCTATACATTATAACATGTTGTATTATCCTAAACATCTATACATTATAACATGTTGTATAATCCTAAACATCTACACATTATAACATGTTGTATTATCCTAAACATCTATACATTATAACATGTTGTATTATCCTAAACATCTATACATTATAACATGTTGTATTATCCTAAACATCTATACATTATAACATGTTGTATTATCCTAAACATCTACACATTATAACATGTTGTATTATCCTAAACATCTATACATTATAACATGTTGTATAATCCTAAACATCTACACATTATAACATGTTGTATTATCCTAAACATCTATACATTATAACATGTTGTATTATCCTAAACATCTATACATTATAACATGTTATATTATCCTAAACATCTATACATTATAACATGTTGTATTATCCTAAACATCTACACATTATAACATGTTGTATTATCCTAAACATCTATACATTATAACATGTTGTATTATCCTAAACATCTATACATTATAACATGTTGTATTATCCTAAACATCTATACATTATAACATGTTGTATTATCCTAAACATCTATACATTATAACATGTTGTATTATCCTAAACATCTATACATTATAACATGTTGTATTATCCTAAACATCTATACATTATAACATGTTGTATTATCCTAAACATCTATACATTATAACAAATTAACCTAAACATCTATACATTATAACATGTTGTATTGTCCTAAACATCTATACATTATAACATGTTGTATTATCCTAAACATCTATACATTATAACATGTTGTATTGTCCTAAACATCTATACATTATAACATGTTGTATTAACCTAAACATCTATACATTATAACATGTTGTATTGTCCTAAACATCTATACATTATAACATGTTGTATTATCCTAAACATCTATACATTATAACATGTTGTATTGTCCTAAACATCTATACATTATAACATGTTGTATTAACCTAAACATCTATACATTATAACATGTTGTATTATCCTAAACATCTACACATTATAACATGTTGTATTGTCCTAAACATCTATACATTATAACATGTTGTATTATCGTAAACATCTTTACATTATAACATGTTGTACTGTCCTAAACATCTATACATTATAACATGTTGTATTATCCTAAACATCTATACATTATAACATGTTGTATTATCCTAAACATCTATACATTATAACATGTTGTATTATCCTAAACATCTATACATTATAACATGTTGTATTGTCCTAAACATCTATACATTATAACATGTTGTATTATCCTAAACATCTATACATTATAACATGTTGTATTATCCTAAACATCTATACATTATAACATGTTGTATTATCCTAAACATCTATACATTATAACATGTTGTATTGTCCTAAACATCTATACATTATAACATGTTGTATTATCCTAAACATCTATACATTATAACATGTTGTATTATCCTAAACATCTATACATTATAACATGTTGTATTATCCTAAACATCTATACATTATAACATGTTGTATTAGCCTAAACATCTATACATTATAACATGTTGTATTATCCTAAACATCTATACATTATAACATGTTGTATTATCCTAAACATCTATACATTATAACATGTTGTATTAACTTAAACATGTATACATTATAACATGTTGTATTATCCTAAACAT
>NC_059446.1:3523432-3563432 GCF_905237065.1 Salmo salar
TTGTACAGTCCATCCATCAGTAACCTGTACAGTCCATCCATCAGTAATCTGTACAGTGCATCCATCAGTAACCTATACAGTCCATCCATCAGTAACCTGTACAGTCCATCCATCAGTAACCTGTACAGTCAATCCATCTGCTCTGCAGTAACTTATACTGCTCATCCCAGTCCAGCCAACAGTCAACAGAGCCCTACTCCTCCTGTAACGTTACAGTAACGTCTGAGACCAGTAGAGCCCTTCTCCTCCTGTAACGTTACAGTAACGTCTGAGACCAGTAGAGCCCTACTCCTCCTGTAACGTTACAGTAACGTCTGAGACCAGTAGAGCCCTACTCCTCCTGTAACGTTACAGTAACGTCTGAGACCAGTAGAGCCCTTCTCCTCCTGTAACGTCTGAGACCAGTAGAGCCCTTCTCCTCCTGTAACGTCTGAGACCAGTAGAGCCCTTCTCCTCCTGTAACGTTACAGTAACGTCTGAGACCAGTAGAGCCCTTCTCCTCCTGTAACGTTACAGTAACGTCTGAGACCAGTATAGCCCTTCTCCTCCTGTAACATCTGAGACCAGTAGAGCCCTTCTCCTCCTGTAACGTTACAGTAACGTCTGAGACCAGTAGAGCCCTTCTCCTCCTGTAACGTTACAGTAACGTCTGAGACCAGTATAGCCCTTCTCCTCCTGTAACGTTACGGTAACGTAGAAAGAAGCTTAGCAGTGTTGTCTTCTTTCTGTCTAGTCATGTAATTACAGTAACGTCTAGCCCTGGGTGGAGGTTTATTTTAGGCACTTTTAATTCCCAAACGGCACCCTATTCTATACGGGCCCGTACGCCTCTGATCAAAAGTAGTGCACTACATAGGTTATTGGGGTGTAATTTGGGCTGCAACCCTAAAATAGTATGAGTTTAGAGGTCTCAAGGTTACCTTGCCCGGGCTGCGCGTGTCAATGGAGGCAGTGTCCTGGTAGAGGACGAAAGCAATTCAGAATGTTATTATCATTCAAAGTAGAACATATATAGAGGGCCCCGCCTCTCTGATTGGTGAAATAATGGTAGTCGTTTGTCTAGCTCTCAGAGGCCTTTCATATCCCATTCATGTCTTATTAGCCCCACATGCATCATCATCACACCGTCATTAAAAATGAAAAAATCTAATTGATTCTGAGATGGGGGATAAAAAAAAAAAGCAATGGCCCAGGTAGATGTAGAGATTGAGTGGAGAGTGGTGGTGTATGTTCACTGGTAGTGTACGTCTGAAATTGCACCTAATTATCTATGTAGTGAACTACTTTTGACCAAAAGAAATGGGTATATATATATATATATATATATATATATATATATATATATATATATATATATATATAGGGAATAGGGAGCCATTTTCAACACACTCTATACTCATTTATCAGAACTCTGAGCAGACTGGTCTTTTGTGATGTTGACTATTCTTTTATTATTGGGGCTTCCTGTGCAGACAGACATACGGAGGCCCGGGAGGGACACACATCCTTATCAGACACATCGGCGCTAACAGCAGCTAACAGAAGTTAACGGCTAGGACTTGCTGCATAACAATGACTAAAGCGTATTACAGCACCTTTGATTAATGCCTGGTGAGTCTGGAGGAGAAATGTTCTGTCAAGTTTTCTCTGTTTGATGGTTTCATATTCAAAACACATCCAGTGTTTCTAGCTGATTTTCAGGTGGTAGAAAAGAAAATGATGATCAATTACTTTCGCTAGAAATGCTAACTTTGGCAATGTTGATTGATTATGTTTTTGCGACGTACTACTTGAAATTACATTTAGTTTAATGACGGTTGCGAAACAAAATGGCGCTTGATGTAACTCTCAGAAGCTCTACTTTGATAAACGTTCTATTCTTCCACAGCAGCCTGACAGATAGACTCATCATTTATCTGTAACACAGAACCCAACTTTTTTCAATGAACAAACTCAATGTGCCATTGAAATCCAATGTTATTCAACGTTACAAAAACCCCAACCGATGCTGTAAAACAACTTTCAGTAGATACCCAGGCAGACACCCTCACTTTTCCTCTTAGCAGCAGTTTGCAGCACTCTGAAGTTGGAACAATCCAGACTGTGAACCCCTAGACAGGTCCTGTAACTATTAAATATCCAGACTGTAAACCCCTAGACAGGTCCTGTAAATATTAAATATCCAGACTGTAAACCCCTAGACAGGTCCTGTAAATATTAAATATCCAGACTGTAAACCCCTAGACAGGTCCTGTAACTATTAAATATCCAGACTGTAAACCCCTAGACAGGTCCTGTAACTATTAAATATCCAGACTGTAAACCCCTAGACAGGTCCTGTAAATATTAAATATCCAGACTGTAAACCCCTAGACAGGTCCTGTAACTATTAATTATCCAGACTGTAAACCCCTAGACAGGTCCTGTAACTATTAAATATCCAGCCTGTAAACCCCTAGACAGGTCCTGTAAATATTAAATATCCAGACTGTAAACACCTAGACAGGTCCTGTAAATATTAAATATCCAGTCTGTAAACCCCTAGACAGGTCCTGTAACTATTAAATATCCAGACTGTAAACCCCTAGACAGGTCCTGTAACTATTAAATATCCAGACTGTAAACCCCTAGACAGGTCCTGTAACTATTAAATATCCAGACTGTTAACCCCTAGACAGGTCCTGTAAATATTAAATATCCAGACTGTAAACACCTAGACAGGTCCTGTAAATATTAAATATCCAGACTGTAAACCCCTAGACAGGTCCTGTAACTATTAAATATCCAGACTGTAAACCCCTAGACAGGTCCTGTAAATATTAAATATCCAGTCTGTAAACCCCTAGACAGGTCCTGTAAATATTAAATATCCAGACTGTAAACACCTAGACAGGTCCTGTAAATATTAAATATCCAGTCTGTAAACCCCTAGACAGGTCCTGTAAATATTAAATATCCAGACTGTAAACCCCTAGACTGGTCCTGTAAATATTAAATATACAGACTGTAAACCCCTAGACAGGTCCTGTAAATATTAAATATACAGACTGTAAACCCCTAGACTGGTCCTGTAAATATTAAATATCCATCCATCCTGTAAACCCCTAGACAGGTCCTGTAAATATTAAATATCCATCCTGTAAACCCCTAGATAGGCCTGTAAATATTAAATATCCAGCCTGTAAACCCCTAGACAGGTCCTGTAAATATTAAATATCCAGACTGTAAACCCCTAGTAGTAGTGTCCGGTACAGTAGTGTCCGGTACAGTAGTGTCCAGTACAGTGGTGTCCAGTATAGTGGTGTCCAGGACAGTAGTGTCCAGTACAGTAGTGTCCAGGACAGTGGTTTCCAGTACAGTAGTGTCCAGTACAGTAGTGTCCAGTACAGTAGTGTCCAGGACAGTAGTGTCCAGTATAGTGGTGTCCAGTATAGTGGTGTCCAGTATAGTGGTTTCCAGTATAGTAGTGTCCAGTATAGAAGTGTCCAGTTTAGTAGTGTCCAGTACAGTAGTGTCCAGTACAGTAGTGTCCAGGACAGTGGTTTCCAGTACAGTAGTGTCCAGTACAGTAGTGTCCAGTACAGTAGTGTCCAGTATAGTGGTGTTCAGTACAGTGGTTTCCAGTGCAGTGGTTTCCAGGACAGTGGTTTCCAGCACAGTAGTGTCCAGTACAATGATCTGAGTGACCTGGTGTCTGAATCGCATTGAATCAGCATTCTTCATCGCGTGGTGAAAATGAATTCCCCCTGAAATGTAACTCAGTCGTACCTCAGTGACTGCCACACTAATAAAACTCATGGATCACAGAGGGCCCGGAGACGATTGGAGACAATTGAATTTCAGCGACATTATGCAATTCAAACGGTGCTTGGAGAACAAGAGTGTCTCAGGTTCCTCCCTCCCTACCTCCTCCTATCTCCTCCTCCTCCTATCCTTCGCTCTCTGCCTCCTCCTCTCTCCTCCTCCCTCCTCTCCTTTGCTCTACGTCATCCTCTCCTCCTCTCCTTCTCTCTCTGCTTCCTCCTCTCTCTTCATCCTCTCCTCCTACCTGCCTCCTCTCTCCTTTCCTCTCTCCTCCTCTTCCTCTTCTCTGCCTCCTCCTCTCCTCCTCCCTCCTCTCCTTTGCTCTACGTCATCCTGTCTCCTCCTCCTCCTCTCCTTCCTCCTCTCTCCTCATCCTCGCCTCCTACCTGCCTCCTCTCTCCTTTCCTCTCTCCTCCTCCTCTCCCTCGCTCTCTGCCCCTCTCCTCTCCTCTCCTCTCCTCTCCTCTCCTCTCCTCTCCTCTCCTCTCCTCTCCTCTCCTCTCCTCTCCTCTCCTCTCCTCTCCTCTCCTCTCCTCTCCTCTCCTCTGCCTCCTCCTCTCTGACCATCAGTCCTGACAGGTATGGAACACCCGCTGGTCTCCCCACCATCACGATCCGAAGGGGCTCCCCACCATTAAAGGGTCTTCCAGGATAGCTTTCCTGTGTTGGATTCGAGCTTGAAATATACTTATTTATGTTACCATGCTAGAACTTATTGTCTACTTTACAAGTATAATGAATGTATATGTTGGGGTCAATGAAGGGTGAATAAGAAACTAGGTGTTAATGAGTGAGACAAGGGGGTGGCAGGAAGATACAGTCAAACATGGTATTGTTAAATCTCATTGGTCCTATGGAGGGAGGCAAAGAGCAACAGTCTGGTTTCAGTCACTGATGCGGCGGGATAGCCGTAGATTAGGGTGGAGTGAGGATTTCGGGCCGAGGTCAGGTCAGAGGAAGTGAGAAGGAAGAATCCCTATTATAAACGCATGCACTTCCACACCCACGAAGGTTGTAGCATGAGCCACCGCCATGACTACACCAGTGAGAGGAACCAATAAAGTTTCTGACGAGCAACAGAAATGCATTCATTGGCTGTCTAGATATGCTAGGAGTTAACTCCTCCTAGCAAGGAGGTTATATATGTGCTGGTGCTTTGTCTTTGCAGCTGTTGGACCCAGTGGGTGAATAAACTTGGTTTGAGCTTTTCCTAGTTGTCCCGCTTGAGTTTTTAAATCTATTTGTTCTGAAACTAACTCTAGCAATTCTTTATTTATACTATTTTAATTGCCGTATACAGAGAAAGTACAATTTTAAAATAACACTTTCTCATACATGAAAGGATGCCACCTGTCCAACAAGTCAGTTTGTTGAATTTTTGCCCTGCTAGAGCTGCCCCGGTCTACTGTAAGTGCTGTTATTGTGAAGTGGAAATGTGAAGGAGCAACAATGGCTCAGCTGAAAAGTGATAGGTCACACAAGCTCACAGAACGGGACTGCCGAGTGCTGAAGTGCATAGTGGGTAAAATGAATCTGTCCTCGGGTTGCAACACTCACTACCAAGTTCCAAACTGCCTCTGGAAGCAACGTCAGCACAATAACTTTTAGTCGGGAAATTATAATTAAATTGGTTTCCATGGCCAAGCAGCCGCACTCAAGCCTAAGATCACCATTCGCAACGCCAAGCGTTTTCTGGAGTGATGAATCACGCTTCACCATCTGGCAGTCCGACGTACGAATCTGGGTTTGGAAAATGCAAAGTGAACGCAACCTGCCCGAGAATGCAAAATGCATTGTTCCAGCTGTAAAGTTTGGTGGAGGAGGAATAATGGTCTGGGGCTGTTTTTCATGGTTTGTGGCAACAGTTTGGGGAAGGCCCTTTCTTGTTTCAGCATGACAAAGCCCCCATGCACAAAGTGAGGTCCATACAGAAATGGTTTGTCAAGATCAGTGTGGAAGAACTTGACTGGCCTCCACAGTGCCCTGACCTCAACCCCATCAAACACCCTTGGGATGAATTGGAATGACGACTGCGAGCCAGGCCTAATCGCCCAACATCAGGTGCCAAACTCACTAATGCTCTTGTGGCTGAATGGAAGCAAGTCCCCGCATTAATGTTCCAACATCTAGTGGAAAGCCTTCCCAGAAGAGTGGAGGCTGTTATAGCAGCAAAGGGGGACCAACTGAAGAACAGGTGTCCACATACTTTTGTCATGTAGTGTGTTTTACATAAATAAACTCTACATAACATAAACTATACTGAACAAAAATATAAACGCAACATATAAAGTGTTTGTCCCATGTTTCAAGAGCTCAAATAAAAAAAAATTGCAGAAATGTTCCATACGCACAAAAAGTTAATGTCTCTCAAATTTTGTCCACACATTTGTTTACGTCCCTGTTAGTGAGCAGTTCTCCTTTGCCAAGATAATCCATCCACCTGACAGGTGTGTCATATCAAGAAGCTGATTAAACAGCATGATCATTACACAGGTGCACCTTGTGCTGGGGACAATAAAAGGCCACTCTAAAATGTGCAGTTTTGTCACAACACAATGCTGCAGATGTCTCAAGTTTTGAGGGAGTGTGCAATTGGCATGCTGACTGCAGGAATGTCCACTAGAGCTGTTTAAAGAGAATTTAATGTTCATTTCTCTACCATAAGCCACCTCCAATGTCATTTCAGAGAATTTGGCAGTACATCCAACCTGCCTCACAACAGCAGACCACGTGTAACCACACCAGCCCAGGACCTCCACATCCGGCTTCTTCACCTGCGGGATCATCTGAGACCAGCCACCCGGACAGCTGATGAACCTTTGGGTTTTGCACAACGGAAGACTTTCTGCACAAACTGTCAGAAACCGTCTCAGGGAAGCTCATCTGCTCGCTTGTCGTCCTCCCTGGGGTCATGACCTGACTGCAGTTTGACGTTGTAACTGACCTTACTGGGAAAATGCTCACCTTTGATGGCTACTGGCACGCTGGAGAAGTGTGCTCTTCACAGATGAATCCCGATTTCAACTGTACCTGGCAGATGGTAGACAGCGTGGATGGAGTCATGTGGACGAGTGGGACAACAGTACACAGGCCACAACGAAGAGCCTCATTACCTCTATGTGAAGGAGATGCGTTGTGCTGCATGAGGCAAATAAATGGTGGTCACACCAGATACTGACTGGTTTTCTGATCCAGTGTACTACTTGTGACCAATAGTGTTGTAGTGCACTACTTGTGACCAATAGTGTTGTAGTGAAAAGTAGTGCACTACTTGCGACCAATAGTGTTGTAGTGAAAAGTAGTGCACTACTTGTGACCAATAGTGTTGTAGTGAAAAGTAGTGCACTACTTGTGACCAGTAGTGAAAAGTAGTGCGCTATATATTGAATTGGGTACCATTTAAAGTATAACCAATGCCTGTGTTGTAGTTAAGTACAGTTATAGCTCTGCTTTCTTCTACACTGTTCAAAGGACGGAGACAAAACATGACTAGCTACAGTATATAAGTAGGCTAAAGAAGAATCCATGTTGCTCCCCTATGGCATAGTTAGGCCTGATTAACATGTTATAACTCTGCTCTCATTTATAATGTAAAAAAAGGACGGAGACAAAACAATAGAAGCTATAATTATGCTATAGAATCCGTACATTTTAACGGTGTGTTCTGTGGCGTAGTTTTAGTAGGTTTACGGTAGTGAGTGATATAGCTATGCCGTGGTAAAATAATGAAGTTAAAGCATTTATAGTTTTTTTATGATTACACAGTCCACACATGTAGTCTTCAAATACCTCTAATCGGCTTGCAGTTGTTTTGTCTTAACGACATCAAGGTGTATTGATTGAATAGCTCAGAGGAGTTTACAGGCAAGCCTCATAGCTTTGGACAACAGATTGGAATCACCAAAGCAAAGACCCCAAAAAACCTTCTCTATGGCTTATCATGCTAGCTTCAGTTGTTGTCGTGGTGTATGGATGACCAAAACGCAGACGGGATATGAATGCTCATCTTATTATTTCATTAGAATAAAGTGAACACAGAAGACAAACCGACAGTTTTACAGGCTATAACGAATACTAGCAGTGCAAAATCAACAACCCACAAACCCCAGGTGAAAAACACACTCCTAATATATGACTCCCAATCAGGAACAACGATAACCAGCTGTTCCTGATCGGGAGCCACACAGACCAACAAAGAAACAGACATACTAGAAAAACCATACAACACAACCCTACTGCCACGCCCTGACCAAAATCGAATACAAATTACTCCCTCTGCTGGTCAGGACGTGACAGTTGTTCAATGAACCCCAATATTAGACACCAGTAGGACTAGCTGTCTCCATTGGCGTCAGCTAATAGGGTCCTAATAAAATAAAACGAATTATACCGCAGCGTTGTTGAATGCTCGTTTCTGATTGGCTAGAAAGGCATTCTAGAATGCACATTAAAACCAGATAATGGGACAGTTGGAAAAAATATCTGACAGTTGGAAAAAATATCGGGACTCCATGCAATCATGACAAAATATACGCCTACAAATGCAGACTGTACTTGCTACAAAGTTACAGAAAGCTAAACCAACAACCATACAAACTGAAATTGGATGCATTGTAAACGCAGGTCCAACGAGTAAAAAAAACGTAGCCTAGCTAGCTAGCATTGATTTGTTTTTGCGGAGACATTTTTTTATTTGAGTATCTTATGACCTAACTTGGTGAGTGTTGAACATTATATTTTTGAATTCGGTTGTCATATTAACAGATTTGATAGCAACACACTATTTAGTTAGCTTCTAGCCGAGTGGTTGCTATGCAATTTTTTATAAATGTTTTACCTTTATTTCACTAGGCAAGTCAGTTAAGACCAAATTCTTATTTACATTGACGTCCTACCCTAGTCAAAGCTGGGCCAATTGTGCACCGGCCCTATGGGACTCCCAATCACGGCCAGATGGGATACAGCCTGGATTCAAACCAGGGTCTGTAGTGATGCCTCTAGCACTGAGATGCAGTGCCTTAGACCGCTGCGCCACTCGGGAGTCCATATACATCTATACATCCATGCAATGTGATCTCGTTCTAATGAACAGTCAGTGTTGACGAGTGTCCTGACGAGAAGGAAAACTTTTCTAGCTATGCCAGGCAAAATCTGGGCATTATGAGCTCCATGTAATGGTTGTATCCAAATGAAAGTCAATAGAAAACAGCTACTTTGCTGTTATTCCGGCTGCAGAGGTCGCGACTGTGTTAGCCGTAGCTAGCTAGCAAGCAAGGGATAAGAACATTGCCACCGAGCATGTCAACAGAAAAACAAAAAATTAACTATCGAACTAAACTCGTCTCCAGCCCACCCCCCCCACAAAAAAAATATGAATTATTTTATATATATTAAAATATATAACACATTTTTAATTTTACATTTCTACCATTAAACGCTTAAGCTTTCACATTGTTTTCTTTGGCGACTGTGTTATAAGCGAGATAAACTCCTCCGTTCGATACGTAACCTTGGAAAAATGAAGTGCACACTGTCTGCCATTATTTCCAAGGTAATGAACAGAACGTCAGCATTTATCCCTTCTGTATCTCAAGCCTGAATTTGCATTTGAAGGTCATTTCTCAAATGTGTGTGTGTGTGTGTGTGTGTGTGTGACAGGACAGGGTAATGTGTGTGTGTGTGTGTGTGTGTGTGTGTGTGTGTGTGTGTGTGTGTGTGTTCTGCCGTAACTGATGACTGTGGAGAGATAGAGATTGGGAGATTGGTGTCACTAACTGATTGCACACAGCTGTTTTTGGTATAATTTCTAAAACAATGACAATCAGTGACCCTCATCATAGAGGATAACGTGAGATAACGTTATATACTGTGTCCCAAAATGGCACCCTTATTCTCTATATAGTGCACTACTTTTGACCAGGGCCCTATTCCCCATATAGTACACTACATTTGACCAGGGCCCATTGGGAATAGGGTGTCATTTGGGACACAAACCTTGGACAGCTCAATATATTTAAAAGATAGTATAAAATTACTAATAAAGTTGCTAATCTGTCTTTCCCCAATTCACTACACCTCCGGGTCAGTCTCAGTCTCCTCCTAGTCACTGGTTGGGTTTGAAGTGGTGTTCCAGTCAGTATGATCCTGGTCACTGGTTGGGTTTGAAGTGGTGTTCCAGTCAGTATGATCCTGGTTGGGTTTGAAGTGGTGTTCCAGTCAGTATGATCCTGGTTGGGTTTGAAGTGGTGTTCCAGTCAGTATGATCCTGGTTGGGTTTGAAGTGGTGTTCCAGTCAGTATGATCCTGGTTGGGTTTGAAGTGGTGTTCCAGTCAGTATGATCCTGGTTGGGTTTGAAGTGGTGTTCCAGTCAGTATGATCCTGGTTGGGTTTGAAGTGGTGTTCCAGTCAGTATGATCCTAGTTGGGTTTGAAGTGGTGTTCCAGTCAGTATGATCCTGGTTGGGTTTGAAGTGGTGTTCCAGTCAGTATGATCCTGGTCTCTGATTGGGTTTGAAGTGGTGTTCCAGTCAGTATGATCCTGGTTGGGTTTGAAGTGGTGTTCCAGTCAGTATGATCCTGGTTGGGTTTGAAGTGGTGTTCCAGTCAGTATGATCCTGGTCTCAGGGTTTGAAGTGGTGTTCCAGTCAGTATGATCCTGGTTGGGTTTGAAGTGGTGTTCCAGTCAGTATGATCCTAGTCTCAGGGTTTGAAGTGGTGTTCCAGTCAGTATGATCCTGGTTGGGTTTGAAGTGGTGTTCCAGTCAGTATGATCCTGGTTGGGTTTGAAGTGGTGTTCCAGTCAGTATGATCCTGGTTGGGTTTGAAGTGGTGTTCCAGTCAGTATGATCCTGGTTGGGTTTGAAGTGGTGTTCCAGTCAGTATGATCCTGGTTTCTAGGTTGGGTTTGAAGTGGTGTTCCAGTCAGTATGATCCTGGTTGGGTTTGAAGTGGTGTTCCAGTCAGTATGATCCTGGTTGGGTTTGAAGTGGTGTTCCAGTCAGTATGATCCTGGTTGGGTTTGAAGTGGTGTTCCAGTCAGTATGATCCTGGTCACTAGGTTGGGTTTGAAGTGGTGGTCCAGTCAGTATGATCCTGGTCTCTGGTTGGGTTTGAAGTGGTCTTCCAGTCAGTATGATCCTGGTCTCTGGTTGGGTTTGAAGTGGTGTTCCAGTCAGTATGATCCTGGTCTCAGGGTTTGAAGTGGTGTTCCAGTCAGTATGATCCTGGTTGGGTTTGAAGTGGTGTTCCAGTCAGTATGATCCTGGTTGGGTTTGAAGTGGTGTTCCAGTCAGTATGATCCTGGTTGGGTTTGAAGTGGTGTTCCAGTCAGTATGATCCTGGTCTCTGGTTGGGTTTGAAGTGGTGTTCCAGTCAGTATGATCCTGGTCACTGGTTGGGTTTTAAGTGGTGTTCCAGTCAGTATGATCCTGGTTGGGTTTGAAGTGGTGTTCCAGTC
This sequence comes from Salmo salar, assembly GCF_905237065.1. NCBI lineage: Eukaryota > Metazoa > Chordata > Actinopteri > Salmoniformes > Salmonidae > Salmo > Salmo salar. The sequence goes on from NC_059446.1 coordinate 3,534,693, forward strand.
AGTATGATCCTGGTTGGGTTTGAAGTGGTGTTCCAGTCAGTATGATCCTGGTTTCTAGGTTGGGTTTGAAGTGGTGTTCCAGTCAGTATGATCCTGGTCTCTGGTTGGGTTTGAAGTGGTGTTCCAGTCAGTATGATCCTGGTCTCAGGGTTTGAAGTGGTGTTCCAGTCAGTATGATCCTGGTTGGGTTTGAAGTGGTGTTCCAGTCAGTATGATCCTGGTTGGGTTTGAAGTGGTGTTCCAGTCAGTATGATCCTGGTTGGGTTTGAAGTGGTGTTCCAGTCAGTATGATCCTGGTCTCTGGTTGGGTTTGAAGTGGTGTTCCAGTCAGTATGATCCTGGTTGGGTTTGAAGTGGTGTTCCAGTAAGTATGATCCTGGTTGGGTTTGAAGTGGTGTTCCAGTCAGTATGATCCTGGTTTCTAGGTTGGGTTTGAAGTGGTGTTCCAGTCAGTATGATCCTGGTTTCTAGGTTGGGTTTGAAGTGGGGTTCCAGTCAGTATGATCCTGGTTGGGTTTGAAGTGGTGTTCCAGTCAGTATGATCCTGGTTGGGTTTGAAGTGGTGTTCCAGTCAGTATGATCCTGGTTGGGTTTGAAGTGGTGTTCCAGTCAGTATGATCCTGGTTGGGTTTGAAGTGGTGTTCCAGTCAGTATGATCCTGGTTGGGTTTGAAGTGGTGTTCCAGTCAGTATGATCCTGGTTGGGTTTGAAGTGGTGTTCCAGTCAGTATGATCCTGTTTGGGTTTGAAGTGGTGTTCCAGTCAGTATGATCCTGGTCTCTGGTTGGGTTTGAAGTGGTGTTCCAGTCAGTATGATCCTGGTCACTGGTTGGGTTTGAAGTGGTGTTCCAGTCAGTATGATCCTGGTTGGGTTTGAAGTGGTGTTCCAGTCAGTATGATCCTGGTTGGGTTTGAAGTGGTGTTCCAGTCAGTATGATCCTGGCTTCTAGGTTGGGTTTGAAGTGGTGTTCCAGTCAGTATGATCCTGGTCTCTGGTTGGGTTTGAAGTGGTGTTCCAGTCAGTATGATCCTGGTTGGGTTTGAAGTGGTGTTCCAGTCAGTATGATCCTGGTTGGGTTTGAAGTGGTGTTCCAGTCAGTATGATCCTGGTCTCTGGTTGGGTTTGAAGTGGTGTTCCAGTCAGTATGATCCTGGTCTCAGGGTTTGAAGTGGTGTTCCAGTCAGTATGATCCTGGTTGGGTTTGAAGTGATATTCCAGTCAGTATGATCCTGGTTGGGTTTGAAGTGGTGTTCCAGTCAGTATGATCCTGGTTGGGTTTGAAGTGGTGTTCCAGTCAGTATGATCCTGGTCTCTGGTTGGGTTTGAAGTGGTGTTCCAGTCAGTATGATCCTGGTTGGGTTTGAAGTGGTGTTCCAGTCAGTATGATCCTGGTTGGGTTTGAAGTGGTGTTCCAGTCAGTATGATCCTGGTTTCTAGGTTGGGTTTGAAGTGGTGTTCCAGTCAGTATGATCCTGGTTTCTAGGTTGGGTTTGAAGTGGTGTTCCAGTCAGTATGATCCTGGTCTCAGGGTTTGAAGTGGTGTTCCAGTCAGTATGATCCTGGTTGGGTTTGAAGTGGTGTTCCAGTCAGTATGATCCTGGTTGGGTTTGAAGTGGTGTTCCAGTCAGTATGATCCTGGTTGGGTTTGAAGTGGTGTTCCAGTCAGTATGATCCTGGTTGGGTTTGAAGTGGTGTTCCAGTCAGTATGATCCTGGTTGGGTTTAAGGTGGTGTTCCAGTCAGTATGATCCTGGTTGGGTTTGAAGTGGTGTTCCAGTCAGTATGATCCTAGTTGGGTTTGAAGTGGTGTTCCAGTCAGTATGATCCTGGTTGGGTTTGAAGTGGTGTTCCAGTCAGTATGATCCTGGTTGGGTTTGAAGTGGTGTTCCAGTCAGTATGATCCTGGTCTCTGATTGGGTTTGAAGTGGTGTTCCAGTCAGTATGATCCTGGTTGGGTAGAAGTGGTGTTCCAGTCAGTATGATCCTGGTTGGGTTTGAAGTGGTGTTCCAGTCAGTATGATCCTGGTCTCAGGTTTTGAAGTGGTGTTCCAGTCAGTATGATCCTGGTTGGGTTTGAAGTGGTGTTCCAGTCAGTATGATCCTGGTTGGGTTTGAAGTGGTGTTCCAGTCAGTATGATCCTGGTTGGGTTTGAAGTGGTGTTCCAGTCAGTATGATCCTGGTTTCTAGGTTGGGTTTGAAGTGGTGTTCCAGTCAGTATGATCCTGGTTGGGTTTGAAGTGGTGTTCCAGTCAGTATGATCCTGGTTGGGTTTGAAGTGGTGTTCCAGTCAGTATGATCCTGGTTTCTAGGTTGGGTTTGAAGTGGTGTTCCAGTCAGTATGATCCTGGTTGGGTTTGAAGTGGTGTTCCAGTCAGTATGATCCTGGTTGGGTTTGAAGTGGTGTTCCAGTCAGTATGATCCTGGTTGGGTTTGAAGTGGTGTTCCAGTCAGTATGATCCTGGTCTCTGATTGGGTTTGAAGTGGTGTTCCAGTCAGTATGATCCTGGTTGGGTTTGAAGTGGTGTTCCAGTCAGTATGATCCTGGTTGGGTTTGAAGTGGTGTTCCAGTCAGTATGATCCTGGTTGGGTTTGAAGTGGTGTTCCAGTCAGTATGATCCTGGTCTCAGGGTTTGAAGTGGTGTTCCAGTCAGTATGATCCTGGTTGGGTTTGAAGTGGTGTTCCAGTCAGTATGATCCTAGTCTCAGGGTTTGAAGTGGTGTTCCAGTCAGTATGATCCTGGTTGGGTTTGAAGTGGTGTTCCAGTCAGTATGATCCTGGTTGGGTTTGAAGTGGTGTTCCAGTCAGTATGATCCTGGTTGGGTTTGAAGTGGTGTTCCAGTCAGTATGATCCTGGTTGGGTTTGAAGTGGTGTTCCAGTCAGTATGATCCTGGTTGGGTTTGAAGTGGTGTTCCAGTCAGTATGATCCTGGTTTCTAGGTTGGGTTTGAAGTGGTGTTCCAGTCAGTATGATCCTGGTTGGGTTTGAAGTGGTGTTCCAGTCAGTATGATCCTGGTTGGGTTTGAAGTGGTGTTCCAGTCAGTATGATCCTGGTTGGGTTTGAAGTGGTGTTCCAGTCAGTATGATCCTGGTCACTAGGTTGGGTTTGAAGTGGTGGTCCAGTCAGTATGATCCTGGTCTCTGGTAGGGTTTGAAGTGGGTTTCCAGTCAGTATGATCCTGGTCTCTGGTTGGGTTTGAAGTGGTGTTCCAGTCAGTATGATCCTGGTTGGGTTTGAAGTGGTGTTCCAGTCAGTATGATCCTGGTTGGGTTTGAAGTGGTGTTCCAGTAAGTATGATCCTGGTTGGGTTTGAAGTGGTGTTCCAGTCAGTATGATCCTGGTTTCTAGGTTGGGTTTGAAGTGGTGTTCCAGTCAGTATGATCCTGGTTTCTAGGTTGGGTTTGAAGTGGGGTTCCAGTCAGTATGATCCTGGTTGGGTTTGAAGTGGTGTTCCAGTCAGTATGATCCTGGTTGGGTTTGAAGTGGTGTTCCAGTCAGTATGATCCTGGTTGGGTTTGAAGTGGTGTTCCAGTCAGTATGATCCTGGTTGGGTTTGAAGTGGTGTTCCAGTCAGTATGATCCTGGTTGGGTTTGAAGTGGTGTTCCAGTCAGTATGATCCTGGTTGGGTTTGAAGTGGTGTTCCAGTCAGTATGATCCTGTTTGGGTTTGAAGTGGTGTTCCAGTCAGTATGATCCTGGTCTCTGGTTGGGTTTGAAGTGGTGTTCCAGTCAGTATGATCCTGGTCACTGGTTGGGTTTGAAGTGGTGTTCCAGTCAGTATGATCCTGGTTGGGTTTGAAGTGGTGTTCCAGTCAGTATGATCCTGGTTGGGTTTGAAGTGGTGTTCCAGTCAGTATGATCCTGGCTTCTAGGTTGGGTTTGAAGTGGTGTTCCAGTCAGTATGATCCTGGTCTCTGGTTGGGTTTGAAGTGGTGTTCCAGTCAGTATGATCCTGGTTGGGTTTGAAGTGGTGTTCCAGTCAGTATGATCCTGGTTGGGTTTGAAGTGGTGTTCCAGTCAGTATGATCCTGGTCTCTGGTTGGGTTTGAAGTGGTGTTCCAGTCAGTATGATCCTGGTCTCAGGGTTTGAAGTGGTGTTCCAGTCAGTATGATCCTGGTTGGGTTTGAAGTGATATTCCAGTCAGTATGATCCTGGTTGGGTTTGAAGTGGTGTTCCAGTCAGTATGATCCTGGTCTCTGGTTGGGTTTGAAGTGGTGTTCCAGTCAGTATGATCCTGGTTGGGTTTGAAGTGGTGTTCCAGTCAGTATGATCCTGGTTGGGTTTGAAGTGGTGTTCCAGTCAGTATGATCCTGGTTTCTAGGTTGGGTTTGAAGTGGTGTTCCAGTCAGTATGATCCTGGTTTCTAGGTTGGGTTTGAAGTGGTGTTCCAGTCAGTATGATCCTGGTCTCAGGGTTTGAAGTGGTGTTCCAGTCAGTATGATCCTGGTTGGGTTTGAAGTGGTGTTCCAGTCAGTATGATCCTGGTTGGGTTTGAAGTGGTGTTCCAGTCAGTATGATCCTGGTTGGGTTTGAAGTGGTGTTCCAGTAAGTATGATCCTGGTTGGGTTTGAAGTGGTGTTCCAGTCAGTATGATCCTGGTTGGGTTTAAGGTGGTGTTCCAGTCAGTATGATCCTGGTTGGGTTTGAAGTGGTGTTCCAGTCAGTATGATCCTAGTTGGGTTTGAAGTGGTGTTCCAGTCAGTATGATCCTGGTTGGGTTTGAAGTGGTGTTCCAGTCAGTATGATCCTGGTTGGGTTTGAAGTGGTGTTCCAGTCAGTATGATCCTGGTCTCTGATTGGGTTTGAAGTGGTGTTCCAGTCAGTATGATCCTGGTTGGGTAGAAGTGGTGTTCCAGTCAGTATGATCCTGGTTGGGTTTGAAGTGGTGTTCCAGTCAGTATGATCCTGGTTGGGTTTGAAGTGGTGTTCCAGTCAGTATGATCCTGGTTTCTAGGTTGGGTTTGAAGTGGTGTTCCAGTCAGTATGATCCTGGTTGGGTTTGAAGTGGTGTTCCAGTCAGTATGATCCTGGTTGGGTTTGAAGTGGTGTTCCAGTCAGTATGATCCTGGTTGGGTTTGAAGTGGTGTTCCAGTCAGTATGATCCTGGTCTCTGATTGGGTTTGAAGTGGTGTTCCAGTCAGTATGATCCTGGTTGGGTTTGAAGTGGTGTTCCAGTCAGTATGATCCTGGTTGGGTTTGAAGTGGTGTTCCAGTCAGTATGATCCTGGTTGGGTTTGAAGTGGTGTTCCAGTCTGTATGATCCTGGTTGGGTTTGAAGTGGTGTTCCAGTCAGTATGATCCTGGTTGGGTTTGAAGTGGTGTTCCAGTCAGTATGATCCTGGTCTCTGGTTGGGTTTGAAGTGGTGTTCCAGTCAGTATGATCCTGGTCACTGGTTGGGTTTGAAGTGGTGTTCCAGTCAGTATGATCCTGGTTGGGTTTGAAGTGGTGTTCCAGTCAGTATGATCCTGGTTGGGTTTGAAGTGGTGTTCCAGTCAGTATGATCCTGGTTTCTAGGTTGGGTTTGAAGTGGTGTTCCAGTCAGTATGATCCTGGTCTCTGGTTGGGTTTGAAGTGGTGTTCCAGTCAGTATGATCCTGGTCTCAGGGTTTGAAGTGGTGTTCCAGTCAGTATGATCCTGGTTGGGTTTGAAGTGGTGTTCCAGTCAGTATGATCCTGGTTGGGTTTGAAGTGGTGTTCCAGTCAGTATGATCCTGGTTGGGTTTGAAGTGGTGTTCCAGTCAGTATGATCCTGGTCTCTGGTTGGGTTTGAAGTGGTGTTCCAGTCAGTATGATCCTGGTTGGGTTTGAAGTGGTGTTCCAGTCAGTATGATCCTGGCTTCTAGGTTGGGTTTGAAGTGGTGTTCCAGTCAGTATGATCCTGGTCTCTGGTTGGGTTTGAAGTGGTGTTCCAGTCAGTATGATCCTGGTTGGGTTTGAAGTGGTGTTCCAGTCAGTATGATCCTGGTTGGGTTTGAAGTGGTGTTCCAGTCAGTATGATCCTGGTCTCTGGTTGGGTTTGAAGTGGTGTTCCAGTCAGTATGATCCTGGTCTCAGGGTTTGAAGTGGTGTTCCAGTCAGTATGATCCTGGTTGGGTTTGAAGTGATATTCCAGTCAGTATGATCCTGGTTGGGTTTGAAGTGGTGTTCCAGTCAGTATGATCCTGGTTGGGTTTGAAGTGGTGTTCCAGTCAGTATGATCCTGGTCTCTGGTTGGGTTTGAAGTGGTGTTCCAGTCAGTATGATCCTGGTTGGGTTTGAAGTGGTGTTCCAGTCAGTATGATCCTGGTTGGGTTTGAAGTGGTGTTCCAGTCAGTATGATCCTGGTTTCTAGGTTGGGTTTGAAGTGGTGTTCCAGTCAGTATGATCCTGGTTTCTAGGTTGGGTTTGAAGTGGTGTTCCAGTCAGTATGATCCTGGTCTCAGGGTTTGAAGTGGTGTTCCAGTCAGTATGATCCTGGTTGGGTTTGAAGTGGTGTTCCAGTCAGTATGATCCTGGTTGGGTTTGAAGTGGTGTTCCAGTCAGTATGATCCTGGTTGGGTTTGAAGTGGTGTTCCAGTAAGTATGATCCTGGTTGGGTTTGAAGTGGTGTTCCAGTCAGTATGATCCTGGTTGGGTTTAAGGTGGTGTTCCAGTCAGTATGATCCTGGTTGGGTTTGAAGTGGTGTTCCAGTCAGTATGATCCTAGTTGGGTTTGAAGTGGTGTTCCAGTCAGTATGATCCTGGTTGGGTTTGAAGTGGTGTTCCAGTCAGTATGATCCTGGTTGGGTTTGAAGTGGTGTTCCAGTCAGTATGATCCTGGTCTCTGATTGGGTTTGAAGTGGTGTTCCAGTCAGTATGATCCTGGTTGGGTAGAAGTGGTGTTCCAGTCAGTATGATCCTGGTTGGGTTTGAAGTGGTGTTCCAGTCAGTATGATCCTGGTTGGGTTTGAAGTGGTGTTCCAGTCAGTATGATCCTGGTTTCTAGGTTGGGTTTGAAGTGGTGTTCCAGTCAGTATGATCCTGGTTGGGTTTGAAGTGGTGTTCCAGTCAGTATGATCCTGGTTGGGTTTGAAGTGGTGTTCCAGTCAGTATGATCCTGGTTTCTAGGTTGGGTTTGAAGTGGTGTTCCAGTCAGTATGATCCTGGTTGGGTTTGAAGTGGTGTTCCAGTCAGTATGATCCTGGTTGGGTTTGAAGTGGTGTTCCAGTCAGTATGATCCTGGTTGGGTTTGAAGTGGTGTTCCAGTCAGTATGATCCTGGTCTCTGATTGGGTTTGAAGTGGTGTTCCAGTCAGTATGATCCTGGTTGGGTTTGAAGTGGTGTTCCAGTCAGTATGATCCTGGTTGGGTTTGAAGTGGTGTTCCAGTCAGTATGATCCTGGTTGGGTTTGAAGTGGTGTTCCAGTCAGTATGATCCTGGTTGGGTTTGAAGTGGTGTTCCAGTCAGTATGATCCTGGTTGGGTTTGAAGTGGTGTTCCAGTCAGTATGATCCTGGTCTCTGGTTGGGTTTGAAGTGGTGTTCCAGTCAGTATGATCCTGGTCACTGGTTGGGTTTGAAGTGGTGTTCCAGTCAGTATGATCCTGGTTGGGTTTGAAGTGGTGTTCCAGTCAGTATGATCCTGGTTGGGTTTGAAGTGGTGTTCCAGTCAGTATGATCCTGGTTTCTAGGTTGGGTTTGAAGTGGTGTTCCAGTCAGTATGATCCTGGTCTCTGGTTAGGTTTGAAGTGGTGTTCCAGTCAGTATGATCCTGGTCTCAGGGTTTGAAGTGGTGTTCCAGTCAGTATGATCCTGGTTGGGTTTGAAGTGGTGTTCCAGTCAGTATGATCCTGGTTGGGTTTGAAGTGGTGTTCCAGTCAGTATGATCCTGGTTGGGTTTGAAGTGGTGTTCCAGTCAGTATGATCCTGGTCTCTGGTTGGGTTTGAAGTGGTGTTCCAGTCAGTATGATCCTGGTTGGGTTTGAAGTGGTGTTCCAGTAAGTATGATCCTGGTTGGGTTTGAAGTGGTGTTCCAGTCAGTATGATCCTGGTTTCTAGGTTGAATTTGAAGTGGTGTTCCAGTCAGTATGATCCTGGTTTCTAGGTTGGGTTTGAAGTGGGGTTCCAGTCAGTATGATCCTGGTTGGGTTTGAAGTGGTGTTCCAGTCAGTATGATCCTGGTTGGGTTTGAAGTGGTGTTCCAGTCAGTATGATCCTGGTTGGGTTTGAAGTGGTGTTCCAGTCAGTATGATCCTGGTTGGGTTTGAAGTGGTGTTCCAGTCAGTATGATCCTGGTTGGGTTTGAAGTGGTGTTCCAGTCAGTATGATCCTGGTCTCTGGTTGTGTTTGAAGTGGTGTTCCAGTCAGTATGATCCTGGTCACTGGTTGGGTTTGAAATGGTGTTCCAGTCAGTATGATCCTGGTTGGGTTTGAAGTGGTGTTCCAGTCAGTATGATCCTGGTTGGGTTTGAAGTGGTGTTCCAGTCAGTATGATCCTGGCTTCTAGGTTGGGTTTGAAGTGGTGTTCCAGTCAGTATGATCCTGGTCTCTGGTTGGGTTTGAAGTGGTGTTCCAGTCAGTATGATCCTGGTTGGGTTTGAAGTGGTGTTCCAGTCAGTATGATCCTGGTTGGGTTTGAAGTGGTGTTCCAGTCAGTATGATCCTGGTCTCTGGTTGGGTTTGAAGTGGTGTTCCAGTCAGTATGATCCTGGTCTCAGGGTTTGAAGTGGTGTTCCAGTCAGTATGATCCTGGTTGGGTTTGAAGTGATATTCCAGTCAGTATGATCCTGGTTGGGTTTGAAGTGGTGTTCCAGTCAGTATGATCCTGGTTGGGTTTGAAGTGGTGTTCCAGTCAGTATGATCCTGGTCTCTGGTTGGGTTTGAAGTGGTGTTCCAGTCAGTATGATCCTGGTTGGGTTTGAAGTGGTGTTCCAGTCAGTATGATCCTGGTTGGGTTTGAAGTGGTGTTCCAGTCAGTATGATCCTGGTTGGGTTTGAAGTTGTGTTCCAGTCAGTATGATCCTAGTTGGGTTTGAAGTGGTGTTCCAGTCAGTATGATCCTGGTTGGGTTTGAAGTGGTGTTCCAGTCAGTATGATCCTGGTTTCTAGGTTGTGTTTGAAGTGGTGTTCCAGTCAGTATGATCCTGGTTGGGTTTGAAGTGGTGTTCCAGTCAGTATGATCCTGATTGGGTTTGAAGTGGTGTTCCAGTCACTATGATCCTGGTTGGGTTTGAAGTGGTGTTCCAGTCAGTATGAACCTGGTCACTAGGTTGGGTTTGAAGTGGTGGTCCAGTCAGTATGATCCTGGTCTCTGGTTGGGTTTGAAGTGGTGTTCCAGTCAGTATGATCCTGGTTGGGTTTGAAGTGGTGTTCCAGTCAGTATGATCCTGGTTGGGTTTGAAGTGGTGTTCCAGTCAGTATGATCCTGGTTGGGTTTGAAGTGGTGTTCCAGTCAGTATGATCCTGGTCTCTGGTTGGGTTTGAAGTGGTGTTCCAGTCAGTATGATCCTGGTCACTGGTTGGGTTTGAAGTGGTGTTCCAGTCAGTATGATCCTGGTTGGGTTTGAAGTGGTGTTCCAGTCAGTATGATCCTGGTTGGGTTTGAAGTGGTGTTCCAGTCAGTATGATCCTGGTCTCTGGTTGGGTTTGAAGTGGTGTTCCAGTCAGTATGATCCTGGTTGGGTTTGAAGTGGTGTTCCAGTCAGTATGATCCTGATTGGGTTTGAAGTGGTGTTCCAGTCAGTATGATCCTGGTCTCTGGTTGGGTTTGAAGTGGTGTTCCAGTCAGTATGATCCTGGTCTCAGGGTTTGAAGTGGTGTTCCAGTCAGTATGATCCTGGTTGGGTTTGAAGTGGTGTTCCAGTCAGTATGATCCTGGTTGGGTTTGAAGTGGTGTTCCAGTCAGTATGATCCTGGTCTCTGGTTGGGTTTGAAGTGGTGTTCCAGTCAGTATGATCCTGGTCTCAGGGTTTGAAGTGGTGTTCCAGTCAGTATGATCCTGGTTGGGTTTGAAGTGGTGTTCCAGTCAGTATGATCCTGGTTGGGTTTGAAGTGGTGTTCCAGTCAGTATGATCCTGGTCTCTGGTTGGGTTTGAAGTGGTGTTCCAGTCAGTATGATCCTGGTTGGGTTTGAAGTGGTGTTCCAGTCAGTATGATCCTGGTTGGGTTTGAAGTGGTGTTCCAGTCAGTATGATCCTGGTTTCTAGGTTGGGTTTGAAGTGGTGTTCCAGTCAGTATGATCCTGGTTTCTAGGTTGGGTTTGAAGTGGTGTTCCAGTCAGTATGATCCTGGTTGGGTTTGAAGTGGTGTTCCAGTCAGTATGATCCTGGTTGGGTTTGAGGTGGTGTTCCAGTCAGTATGATCCTGGTTGGGTTTGAAGTGGTGTTCCAGTCAGTATGATCCTGGTTGGGTTTGAAGTGGTGTTCAAGTCAGTATGATCCTGGTTGGGTTTGAAGTGGTGTTCCAGTCAGTATGATCCTGGTTGGGTTTGAAGTGGTGTTCCAGTCAGTATGATCCTGGTTGGGTTTGAAGTGGTGTTCCAGTCAGTATGATCCTGGTTGGGTTTGAAGTGGTGTTCCAGTCAGTATGATCCTGGTTGGGTTTGAAGTGGTGTTCCAGTCAGTATGATCCTGGTTTCTAGGTTGGGTTTGAAGTGGTGTTCCAGTCAGTATGATCCTGGTTGGGTTTGAAGTGGTGTTCCAGTCAGTATGATCCTGGTTGGGTTTGAAGTGGTGTTCCAGTCAGTATGATCCTGGTTGGGTTTGAAGTGGTGTTCCAGTCAGTATGATCCTGGTTGGGTTTGAAGTTGTGTTCCAGTCAGTATGATCCTAGTTGGGTTTGAAGTGGTGTTCCAGTCAGTATGATCCTAGTTGGGTTTGAAGTGGTGTTCCAGTCAGTATGATCCTGGTTGGGTTTGAAGTGGTGTTCCAGTCAGTATGATCCTGGTTGGGTTTGAAGTGGTGTTCCAATCAGTATGATCCTGGTTTCTGATTGGGTTTGAAGTGGTGTTCCAGTCAGTATGATCCTGGTTGGGTTTGAAGTGGTGTTCCAGTCAGTATGATCCTGGTTGGGTTTGAAGTGGTGTTCCAGTCAGTATGATCCTGGTTTCTAGGTTGGGTTTGAAGTGGTGTTCCAGTCAGTATGATCCTGGTTTGGTTTGAAGTGGTGTTCCAGTCAGTATGATCCTGGTTGGGTTTGAAGTGGTGTTCCAGTCAGTATGATCCTGGTTGGGTTTGAAGTGGTGTTCCAGTCAGTATGATCCTGGTTGGGTTTGAAGTGGTGTTCCAGTCAGTATGATCCTGGTTTCTAGGTTGGGTTTGAAGTGGTGTTCGAGTCAGTATGATCCTGGTCACTAGGTTGGGTTTGAAGTGGTGTTCCAGTCAGTATGATCCTGGTTGGGTTTGAAGTGGTGTTCCAGTCAGTATGATCCTGGTTGGGTTTGAAGTGGTGTTCCAGTCAGTATGATCCTGGTTGGGTTTGAAGTGGTGTTCCAGTCAGTATGATCCTGGTTTCTAGGTTGGGTTTGAAGTGGTGTTCCAGTCAGTATTATCCTGGTTGGGTTTGAAGTGGTGTTCCAGTCAGTATGATCCTGGTTGGGTTTGAAGTGGTGTTCCAGTCAGTATGATCCTGGTTGGGTTTGAAGTGGTGTTCCAGTCAGTATGATCCTGGTTGGGTTTGAAGTGGTGTTCCAGTCAGTATGATCCTGGTTGGGTTTGAAGTGGTGTTCCAGTCAGTATGATCCTGGTTGGGTTTGAAGTGGTGTTCCAGTCAGTATGATCCTGGTTGGGTTTGAAGTGGTGTTCCAATCAGTATGATCCTGGTTTCTAGGTTGGGTTTGAAGTGGTGTTCCAGTCAGTATGATCCTGGTTGGGTTTGAAGTGGTGTTCCAGTCAGTATGATCCTGGTTGGGTTTGAAGTGGTGTTCCAGTCAGTATGATCCTGGTTGGGTTTGAAGTGGTGTTCCAGTCAGTATGATCCTGGTTTCTAGGTTGGGTTTGAAGTGGTGTTCGAGTCAGTATGATCCTGGTCACTAGGTTGGGTTTGAAGTGGTGTTCCAGTCAGTATGATCCTGGTTTCTAGGTTGGGTTTGAAGTGGTGTTGGAGTCAGTATGATCCTGGTCACTAGGTTGGGTTTGAAGTGGTGGTCCAGTCAGTATGATCCTGGTCTCTGGTTGGGTTTGAAGTGGTTTTCCAGTCAGTATGATCCTGGTCACTGGTTGGGTTTGAAGTGGTGTTCCAGTCAGTATGATCCTGGTTGGGTTTGAAGTGGTGTTCCAGTCAGTATGATCCTGGTTGGGTTTGAAGTGGTGTTCCATTCAGTATGATCCTGGTCACTGGTTGGGTTTGAAGTGGTGTTCCAGTCAGTATGATCCTGGTTGGGTTTGAAGTGGTGTTCCAGTCAGTATGATCCTGGTTGGGTTTGAAGTGGTGTTCCAGTCAGTATGATCCTGGTTGGGTTTGAAGTGGTGTTCAAGTCAGTATGATCCTGGTTGGGTTTGAAGTGGTGTTCCAGTCAGTATGATCCTGGTTGGGTTTGAAGTGGTGTTCCAGTCAGTATGATCCTGGTTGGGTTTGAAGTGGTGTTCCAGTCAGTATGATCCTGGTTGGGTTTGAAGTGGTGTTCCAGTCAGTATGATCCTGGTTGGGTTTGAAGTGGTGTTCCAGTCAGTATGATCCTGGTTTCTAGGTTGGGTTTGAAGTGGTGTTCCAGTCAGTATGATCCTGGTTGGGTTTGAAGTGGTGTTCCAGTCAGTATGATCCTGGTTGGGTTTGAAGTGGTGTTCCAGTCAGTATGATCCTGGTTGGGTTTGAAGTGGTGTTCCAGTCAGTATGATCCTGGTTGGGTTTGAAGTTGTGTTCCAGTCAGTATGATCCTAGTTGGGTTTGAAGTGGTGTTCCAGTCAGTATGATCCTAGTTGGGTTTGAAGTGGTGTTCCAGTCAGTATGATCCTGGTTGGGTTTGAAGTGGTGTTCCAGTCAGTATGATCCTGGTTGGGTTTGAAGTGGTGTTCCAATCAGTATGATCCTGGTTTCTGATTGGGTTTGAAGTGGTGTTCCAGTCAGTATGATCCTGGTTGGGTTTGAAGTGGTGTTCCAGTCAGTATGATCCTGGTTGGGTTTGAAGTGGTGTTCCAGTCAGTATGATCCTGGTTTCTAGGTTGGGTTTGAAGTGGTGTTCCAGTCAGTATGATCCTGGTTTGGTTTGAAGTGGTGTTCCAGTCAGTATGATCCTGGTTGGGTTTGAAGTGGTGTTCCAGTCAGTATGATCCTGGTTGGGTTTGAAGTGGTGTTCCAGTCAGTATGATCCTGGTTGGGTTTGAAGTGGTGTTCCAGTCAGTATGATCCTGGTTTCTAGGTTGGGTTTGAAGTGGTGTTCGAGTCAGTATGATCCTGGTCACTAGGTTGGGTTTGAAGTGGTGTTCCAGTCAGTATGATCCTGGTTGGGTTTGAAGTGGTGTTCCAGTCAGTATGATCCTGGTTGGGTTTGAAGTGGTGTTCCAGTCAGTATGATCCTGGTTGGGTTTGAAGTGGTGTTCCAGTCAGTATGATCCTGGTTTCTAGGTTGGGTTTGAAGTGGTGTTCCAGTCAGTATTATCCTGGTTGGGTTTGAAGTGGTGTTCCAGTCAGTATGATCCTGGTTGGGTTTGAAGTGGTGTTCCAGTCAGTATGATCCTGGTTGGGTTTGAAGTGGTGTTCCAGTCAGTATGATCCTGGTTGGGTTTGAAGTGGTGTTCCAGTCAGTATGATCCTGGTTGGGTTTGAAGTGGTGTTCCAGTCAGTATGATCCTGGTTGGGTTTGAAGTGGTGTTCCAGTCAGTATGATCCTGGTTGGGTTTGAAGTGGTGTTCCAATCAGTATGATCCTGGTTTCTAGGTTGGGTTTGAAGTGGTGTTCCAGTCAGTATGATCCTGGTTGGGTTTGAAGTGGTGTTCCAGTCAGTATGATCCTGGTTGGGTTTGAAGTGGTGTTCCAGTCAGTATGATCCTGGTTGGGTTTGAAGTGGTGTTCCAGTCAGTATGATCCTGGTTTCTAGGTTGGGTTTGAAGTGGTGTTCGAGTCAGTATGATCCTGGTCACTAGGTTGGGTTTGAAGTGGTGTTCCAGTCAGTATGATCCTGGTTTCTAGGTTGGGTTTGAAGTGGTGTTGGAGTCAGTATGATCCTGGTCACTAGGTTGGGTTTGAAGTGGTGGTCCAGTCAGTATGATCCTGGTCTCTGGTTGGGTTTGAAGTGGTTTTCCAGTCAGTATGATCCTGGTCACTGGTTGGGTTTGAAGTGGTGTTCCAGTCAGTATGATCCTGGTTGGGTTTGAAGTGGTGTTCCAGTCAGTATGATCCTGGTTGGGTTTGAAGTGGTGTTCCATTCAGTATGATCCTGGTCACTGGTTGGGTTTGAAGTGGTGTTCCAGTCAGTATGATCCTGGTTGGGTTTGAAGTGGTGTTCCAGTCAGTATGATCCTGGTTGGGTTTGAAGTGGTGTTCCAGTCAGTATGATCCTGGTTTCTAGGTTGGGTTTGAAGTGGTGTTCCAGTCAGTATGATCCTGGTTTCTAGGTTTGGTCTGAAGTGGTGTTCCAGTCAGTATGATCCTGGTTGGGTTTGAAGTGGTGTTCCAGTCAGTATGATCCTGGTTGGGTTTGAAGTGGTGTTCCAGTCAGTATGATCCTGGTTGGGTTTGAAGTGGTGTTCCAGTCAGTATGATCCTGGTTGGGTTTGAAGTAGTATTCCAGTCAGTATGATCCTGGTTGGGTTTGAAGTGGTGTTCCAGTCAGTATGATCCTGGTTGGGTTTGAAGTGGTGTTCCAGTCAGTATGATCCTGGTTGGGTTTGAAGTGGTGTTCCAGTCAGTATGATCCTGGTTTCTAGGTTGGGTTTGAAGTGGTGTTCCAGTCAGTATGATCCTGGTTGGGTTTGAAGTGGTGTTCCAGTCAGTATGATCCTGGTTGGGTTTGAAGTAGTGTTCCAGTCAGTATGATCCTGGTTGGGTTTGAAGTGGTGTTCCAGTCAGTATGATCCTAGTTGGGTTTGAAGTGGTGTTCCAGTCAGTATGATCCTGGTTGGGTTTGAAGTGGTGTTCCAGTCAGTATGATCCTGGTTTCTAGGTTGGGTTTGAAGTGGTGTTCCATTCAGTATGATCCTGGTTGGGTTTGAAGTGGTGTTCCAGTCAGTATGATCCTGGTTGGGTTTGAAGTGGTGTTCCAGTCAGTATGATCCTGGTTGGGTTTGAAATGGTGTTCCAGTCAGTATGATCCTGGTTTCTAGGTTGGGTTTGAAGTGGTGTTCCAGTCAGTATGATCCTGGTCACTAGTTTGGGTTTGAAGTGGTGGTCCAGTCATTATGATCCTGGTCTCTGGTTGGGTTTGAAGTGGTGTTCCAGTCAGTATGATCCTGGTTGGGTTTGAAGTGGTGTTCCAGTCAGTATGAAGCTGGTTGGGTTTGAAGTGGTGTTCCAGTCAGTATGATCCTGGTCTCTGGTTGGGTTTGAAGTGGTGTTCCAGTCAGTATGATCCTGGTTGGGTTTGAAGTGGTGTTCCAGTCAGAATGATCCTGGTTTCTAGGTTGGGTTTGAAGTGGTGTTCCAGTCAGTATGATCCTGGTTTCTAGGTTGGGTTTGAAGTGGTGTTCCAGTCAGTATGATCCTGGTTGGGTTTGAAGTGGTGTTCCAGTCAGTATGATCCTGGTTGGGTTTGAAGTGGTGTTCCAGTCAGTATGATCCTGGTTGGGTTTGAAGTGGTGTTCCAGTCAGTATGATCCTGGTTGGGTTTGAAGTAGTGTTCCAGTCAGTATGATCCTGGTTGGGTTTGAAGTGGTGTTCCAGTCAGTATGATCCTGGTTGGGTTTGAAGTGGTGTTCCAGTCAGTATGATCCTGGTTGGGTTTGAAGTGGTGTTCCAGTCAGTATGATCCTGGTTTCTAGGTTGGGTTTGAAGTGGTGTTCCAGTCAGTATGATCCTGGTTGGGTTTGAAGTGGTGTTCCAGTCAGTATGATCCTGGTTGGGTTTGAAGTAGTGTTCCATTCAGTATGATCCTGGTTGGGTTTGAAGTGGTGTTCCAGTCAGTATGATCCTGGTCGGGTTTGAAGTGGTGTTCCAGTCAGTATGATCCTGGTTTCTAGGTTGGGTTTGAAGTGGTGTTCCAGTCAGTATTATCCTGGTTGGGTTTGAAGTGGTGTTCCAGTCAGTATGATCCTGGTTGGGTTTGAAGTGGTGTTCCAGTCAGTATGATCCTGGTTGGGTTTGAAGTGGTGTTCCAGTCAGTATGATCCTGGTTGGGTTTGAAGTGGTGTTCCAGTCAGTATGATCCTGGTTGGGTTTGAAGTGGTGTTCCAGTCAGTATGATCCTGGTTGGGTTTGAAGTGGTGTTCCAGTCAGTATGATCCTGGTTGGGTTTGAAGTGGTGTTCCAATCAGTATGATCCTGGTTTCTAGGTTGGGTTTGAAGTGGTGTTCCAGTCAGTATGATCCTGGTTGGGTTTGAAGTGGTGTTCCAGTCAGTATGATCCTGGTTGGGTTTGAAGTGGTGTTCCAGTCAGTATGATCCTGGTCGGGTTTGAAGTGGTGTTCCAGTCAGTATGATCCTGGTTTCTAGGTTGGGTTTGAAGTGGTGTTCGAGTCAGTATGATCCTGGTCACTAGGTTGGGTTTGAAGTGGTGTTCCAGTCAGTATGATCCTGGTTTCTAGGTTGGGTTTGAAGTGGTGTTTGAGTCAGTATGATCCTGGTCACTAGGTTGGGTTTGAAGTGGTGGTCCAGTCAGTATGATCCTGGTCTCTGGTTGGGTTTGAAGTGGTGTTCCAGTCAGTATGATCCTGGTCACTGGTTGGGTTTGAAGTGGTGTTCCAGTCAGTATGATCCTGGTTGGGTTTGAAGTGGTGTTCCAGTCAGTATGATCCTGGTTGGGTTTGAAGTGGTGTTCCATTCAGTATGATCCTGGTCACTGGTTGGGTTTGAAGTGGTGTTCCAGTCAGTATGATCCTGGTTGGGTTTGAAGTAGTGTTCCAGTCAGTATGATCCTGGTTGGGTTTGAAGTGGTGTTCCAGTCAGTATGATCCTGGTTTCTAGGTTGGGTTTGAAGTGGTGTTCCAGTCAGTATGATCCTGGTTTCTAGGTTTGGTCTGAAGTGGTGTTCCAGTCAGTATGATCCTGGTCTCTGGTTGGGTTTGAAGTGGTGTTCCAGTCAGTATGATCCTGGTTGGGTTTGAAGTGGTGTTCCAGTCAGAATGATCCTGGTTTCTAGGTTGGGTTTGAAGTGGTGTTCCAGTCAGTATGATCCTGGTTTCTAGGTTGGGTTTGAAGTGGTGTTCCAGTCAGTATGATCCTGGTTGGGTTTGAAGTGGTGTTCCAGTCAGTATGATCCTGGTTGGGTTTGAAGTGGTGTTCCAGTCAGTATGATCCTGGTTGGGTTTGAAGTGGTGTTCCAGTCAGTATGATCCTGGTTGGGTTTGAAGTAGTGTTCCAGTCAGTATGATCCTGGTTGGGTTTGAAGTGGTGTTCCAGTCAGTATGATCCTGGTTGGGTTTGAAGTGGTGTTCCAGTCAGTATGATCCTGGTTGGGTTTGAAGTGGTGTTCCAGTCAGTATGATCCTGGTTTCTAGGTTGGGTTTGAAGTGGTGTTCCAGTCAGTATGATCCTGGTTGGGTTTGAAGTGGTGTTCCAGTCAGTATGATCCTGGTTGGGTTTGAAGTAGTGTTCCAGTCAGTATGATCCTGGGTGGGTTTGAAGTGGTGTTCCAGTCAGTATGATCCTGGTCGGGTTTGAAGTGGTGTTCCAGTCAGTATGATCCTGGTTTCTAGGTTGGGTTTGAAGTGGTGTTCCAGTCAGTATTATCCTGGTTGGGTTTGAAGTGGTGTTCCAGTCAGTATGATCCTGGTTGGGTTTGAAGTGGTGTTCCAGTCAGTATGATCCTGGTTGGGTTTGAAGTGGTGTTCCAGTCAGTATGATCCTGGTTGGGTTTGAAGTGGTGTTCCAGTCAGTATGATCCTGGTTGGGTTTGAAGTGGTGTTCCAGTCAGTATGATCCTGGTTGGGTTTGAAGTGGTGTTCCAGTCAGTATGATCCTGGTTGGGTTTGAAGTGGTGTTCCAATCAGTATGATCCTGGTTTCTAGGTTGGGTTTGAAGTGGTGTTCCAGTCAGTATGATCCTGGTTGGGTTTGAAGTGGTGTTCCAGTCAATATGATCCTGGTTGGGTTTGAAGTGGTGTTCCAGTCAGTATGATCCTGGTTGGGTTTGAAGTGGTGTTCCAGTCAGTATGATCCTGGTTTCTAGGTTGGGTTTGAAGTGGTGTTCGAGTCAGTATGATCCTGGTCACTAGGTTGGGTTTGAAGTGGTGTTCCAGTCAGTATGATCCTGGTTTCTAGGTTGGGTTTGAAGTGGTGTTTGAGTCAGTATGATCCTGGTCACTAGGTTGGGTTTGAAGTGGTGGTCCAGTCAGTATGATCCTGGTCTCTGGTTGGGTTTGAAGTGGTGTTCCAGTCAGTATGATCCTGGTCACTGGTTGGGTTTGAAGTGGTGTTCCAGTCAGTATGATCCTGGTTGGGTTTGAAGTGGTGTTCCAGTCAGTATGATCCTGGTTGGGTTTGAAGTGGTGTTCCATTCAGTATGATCCTGGTCACTGGTTGGGTTTGAAGTGGTGTTCCAGTCAGTATGATCCTGGTTGGGTTTGAAGTAGTGTTCCAGTCAGTATGATCCTGGTTGGGTTTGAAGTGGTGTTCCAGTCAGTATGATCCTGGTTTCTAGGTTGGGTTTGAAGTGGTGTTCCAGTCAGTATGATCCTGGTTTCTAGGTTTGGTCTGAAGTGGTGTTCCAGTCAGTATGATCCTGGTTGGGTTTGAAGTGGTGTTCCAGTCAGTATGATCCTGTTTGGGTTTGAAGTGGTGTTCCAGTCAGTATGATCCTGGTTGGGTTTGAAGTGGTGTTCCAGTCAGTATGATCCTGGTTGGGTTTGAAGTAGTGTTCCAGTCAGTATGATCCTGGTTGGGTTTGAAGTGGTGTTCCAGTCAGTATGATCCTGGTTGGGTTTGAAGTGGTGTTCCAGTCAGTATGATCCTGGTTGGGTTTGAAGTGGTGTTCCAGTCAGTATGATCCTGGTTTCTAGGTTGGGTTTGAAGTGGTGTTCCAGTCAGTATGATCCTGGTTGGGTTTGAAGTGGTGTTCCAGTCAGTATGATCCTGGTTGGGTTTGAAGTAGTGTTCCAGTCAGTATGATCCTGGTTGGGTTTGAAGTGGTGTTCCAGTCAGTATGATCCTAGTTGGGTTTGAAGTGGTGTTCCAGTCAGTATGATCCTGGTTGGGTTTGAAGTGGTGTTCCAGTCAGTATGATCCTGGTTTCTAGGTTGGGTTTGAAGTGGTGTTCCATTCAGTATGATCCTGGTTGGGTTTGAAGTGGTGTTCCAGTCAGTATGATCCTGGTTGGGTTTGAAGTGGTGTTCCAGTCAGTATGATCCTGGTTGGGTTTGAAATGGTGTTCCAGTCAGTATGATCCTGGTTTCTAGGTTGGGTTTGAAGTGGTGTTCCAGTCAGTATGATCCTGGTCACTAGGTTGGGTTTGAAGTGGTGGTCCAGTCATTATGATCCTGGTCTCTGGTTGGGTTTGAAGTGGTGTTCCAGTCAGTATGATCCTGGTTGGGTTTGAAGTGGTGTTCCAGTCAGTATGAAGCTGGTTGGGTTTGAAGTGGTGTTCCAGTCAGTATGATCCTGGTCTCTGGTTGGGTTTGAAGTGGTGTTCCAGTCAGTATGATCCTGGTTGGGTTTGAAGTGGTGTTCCAGTCAGAATGATCCTGGTTTCTAGGTTGGGTTTGAAGTGGTGTTCCAGTCAGTATGATCCTGGTTTCTAGGTTGGGTTTGAAGTGGTGTTCCAGTCAGTATGATCCTGGTTGGGTTTGAAGTGGTGTTCCAGTCAGTATGATCCTGGTTGGGTTTGAAGTGGTTTTCCAGTCAGTATGATCCTGGTTGGGTTTGAAGTGGTGTTCCAGTCAGTATGATCCTGGTTGGGTTTGAAGTAGTGTTCCAGTCAGTATGATCCTGGTTGGGTTTGAAGTGGTGTTCCAGTCAGTATGATCCTGGTTGGGTTTGAAGTGGTGTTCCAGTCAGTATGATCCTGGTTGGGTTTGAAGTGGTGTTCCAGTCAGTATGATCCTGGTTTCTAGGTTGGGTTTGAAGTGGTGTTCCAGTCAGTATGATCCTGGTTGGGTTTGAAGTGGTGTTCCAGTCAGTATGATCCTGGTTGGGTTTGAAGTAGTGTTCCAGTCAGTATGATCCTGGTTGGGTTTGAAGTGGTGTTCCAGTCAGTATGATCCTAGTTGGGTTTGAAGTGGTGTTCCAGTCAGTATGATCCTGGTTGGGTTTGAAGTGGTGTTCCAGTCAGTATGATCCTGGTTGGGTTTGAAATGGTGTTCCAGTCAGTATGATCCTGGTTTCTAGGTTGGGTTTGAAGTGGTGTTCCAGTCAGTATGATCCTGGTTGGGTTTGAAGTGGTGTTCCAGTCAGTATGAAGCTGGTTGGGTTTGAAGTGGTGTTCCAGTCAGTATGATCCTGGTCTCTGGTTGGGTTTGAAGTGGTGTTCCAGTCAGTATGATCCTGGTTGCGTTTGAAGAATCTCAATATGATTTTATAGGAACATGGAAAAGGTCCAGCATCAACGTTTGTCAAGATAAACATAAGCTATAGCATGCTGAATTACCCCTCAAATGGTGTAAGCAAGAAGATGACATCCGGGAAGAAACGGTCAGGAGAAAACAAACCTATATCAAAGACTATGACAGTGGTATTCAAACTTTAACAGCAGGGACTTTTTTTCACCAGAATTTCTGGGGACCCCATTACAAATTATTGTCCTCAAAAACGTTTGTACATTGTCCCATACAAATCTGTACTCTTCATAATTAAAAGAAAAAATGTTTTCACCGACTCCACTGCAGTCCCCCCGCGACCCCGACTTTGAAAACCACTATGATGCACTATATATACAGAAGTATGCGGACGCCCCTTTAAATGATTCTATTTGGCTATTTCAGACACACCCGTTGCTGACAGGTGCATACAATTGAGCACAAAGCCATCCTATCTCCATAGACAAACATTGGAAATAGAACGGACTTTCAACGTGGCAGCGTCATAGGATGTTAAATTTTCCAACAAGTCAGTTCGCCCTGCTAGAGCTGCTCCAGTCAACTGTATGTGCTGCTATTGTGATGTGGAAATGTCTAGAAGCAACAACGGCTCAGCCTTGAAGTGGTAGGCCACACAAGCTCACAGAACGGGACTGCCGAGTGCTGAAGCGAGTAATGCGTAAAAATCGTCTGTCCTCGATTGCAACACTCACTACAGAGCTTCATGAAATGGGTTTCCATGGCCGAGCAGCTGCACACAAGCCGAAAATCACCATGCGCAACGCCAAGCGTCGGCTGGAGTGGTGTAAAGCTAGCCGCCATTGGACTCTGGAGCAGTGGAAACGCGTTCTCTGGAGTGATGAATCATGCTTCACCATCTGGCAGTTAGAAAGATGAATCTTGGTTTGGCGGATGCCAGGAGAATGCTACCTGCTCCAATGCATAGTGCCAACTGTAAAGTTTGGTGGAGGAGGAATAATGGTCTGGGGCTGTTTTTCGTGGTTCGGGCCCCTTAGTTCCAGTGAAGGGAAATATTAATGCTACAGCAATACAATGACATTCTAGAAGATTCTGTTCTGTTGTGGGAAGGTCCTTTCTTGTTTCAGCATGAAAATGCCCCCGTGCACAAAGCCAGGTCCATACAGAAATGATTTGTTGAGTTCGGTGTGGAAGAACTTGACTGGCCTGCACAGAGCCCTGACCTCAACTCCATCGAACACCCTTGGGATGAATTGGAACGCCGACTGAGAGCCAGGCCTTATTGCCAAACATCAGGTGCCAAACTCACTAATGCTCTTGTGGCTTAATGGAAGCAAGTCCCCGCGGCAATGTTCTAAAATCTAGTGGAAAGCCTTCCCAGAAGAGTGGAGGCTGTTATAGCATCAAAGGGGGGGACCAACTCCATATTAAAGCCCATGATTTTGGAATGAGAGGTTATACGAACAGGTGTCCACATACTTTTGTCATGTAGTGTGTTTTAACTAAATAAACTCTACATAATATAAACTATACTAAACTAAAATGTAAACTCAACATGTAAAATGTTGGTCCCGTATTTCATGAGCTCAAATACAAAATCCCATAAATGTTCCATACGCACAAAAAGTTTGTTTCTCTCAAATATCTTGCAGAGATGTGTTTACATCCCTTTTAGTGAGCACTTCTCCCTTACCAAAATTATCCATCCGCCTGACAGGTGTGGCATATCAAGAAGCTGATTAAACTGCATGATCATTACACAGGAGCACCTTGTGCTGGGGACAATAAAAGGCCACTCTTAAATGTGTAGTTTTGTCGCACAACACAATGCTGCAGATGTCTCAAGTTTTGAGGGAGCGTGAAATTGGCATGCTGACTGCAGGAATGTCCGCTAGGAGCTGTTTAAAGAGAATTGAATGTTCATTTCTCTACCATAAGCTGCCTCCAATGTCATTTTAGAGAATTTGGCAGTATGTTGAACTTGCTTCACAACCGCAGACCACGTAACCACGCCAGCCCAGGACCTCCATATCCGGCACAGATAATAAACAGAGAGGAACAACAGCGTAAAAGAGGGAGGGGGGCAATGCAAATAGTCTGGGTAGCCATTTGATTAGCTGTTCAGGAGACTTATGGATTGGGGGTAGAAGCTGTTTAGAAGCCTGTTGGACCTAGACTTGGTGCTCCGGTACCGCTTGCAGTGTGGTAGCAGAGAGAATAGCCTATGACTCGGGTCGATGGAGTCTTTAGCTTAGTGATGAGCTTTGAGGGCACTATGGTGTTGAATGCTGAGCTGTAGTCAATGAACAGCATTCTCACATAGGTGTTCCTTTTGTCCAGGTGGGAAAGGGCAGTGTGGAGTGCAATAGACATTGCATCATCTGTGGATCTGTTGGGGCGATATGCAAATTGGAGTGGGTCTAGGGTTTCTGGGATTATGGTGTTGATGTGAGCCATTACCAGCCTTTCAAAGCACTTCATGGCTACGGACCTGAGTGCTACGGGTCGGTAGTCATTTAGGCAGGTCACCTTAGTGTTCTTGGGCACAGGGACTATAATGGTCTGCTTGAAACATGTTGGTATTACAGACTCAGTCAGGGAGAGTTTGAAAATGTCAGTGCAGACACTTGCCAGTTGGTCAGCGCATGCTCTGAGTACGCGTCCTGGTAATCCATCTGGCCCTGCGGTCTTGTGAATGTTGACCTGTTGAAAGGTCTCACTCACATCGCCTACGGAGAGCGTGATCACACAGTCGTCGGGAACAGCTGATGCTCTCATGCATGTTTCAGTGTTACTTGACTTGAAGCGAGCACAGAAGTAATTTAGCTCGTCTGGTAGGCTTGTGTCACTGGGCAACTCTCGGCTCTGCTTCCCTTTGTAGTCTGTAATAGTTTACTACGTCATCGATGCACTTATTGATGAAGCCAGTGACTGATGTGCTGTACTCCTCAATGCCATCGGAAGAATCCCGGAACATATTCCAGTCTGTGCTAGCAAAACAGTCCTGTAGTTTAGCATCTGCTACATCTGACCACTTTTTTATTGACGAGTCACTGGTGCTTCCTGCTTTAGTTTTTCTTATAAGCAGGAATCAGGAAGATAGAATTATGGTCAGATTTGCCAAATGGAGGGCGAGGGAGAGCTTTGTATGCGTCTCTGTGTGTGGAGTACAGATGGTCTAGTTTTTTTCCCCCCTCTGTTTGCACATTTAACATGCTGGTAGAAATTAGGTCAAACGGATTTCAGTTTCCCTGCATCCAGAGGTGCCAATAGGAGCGCCACCTCTGGATGTGCGTTTTATTACTGCCAGCATCAGTTTGTGGTGATAAATAGACAGCTACGAAGAATATAGATGAAAACTCTCTTGGTAGATAGTGTTGTCTACAGCTTATCATGAGATACTCTACCTCAGGCGAGCAAAACCTTGAGACTTCCTTAAATATCGTGCACCAGTTGTTGTTTACAAATATACATAGACCACCACCCCTTGTCTTACCGGAGGCCGCTGTTCTATCCTGCCGATACAGTGTATAAACCACCAGCTAGCTGTATGTTATTCATAAGATTTGACAGTTTTTAATGTCCCGTTGGTAGGATATACATGGTTGTAGTTCGTCCACTTTATTATCCAATGATTGTACGTTGGCCAATAGTACTGATGGTAAAGGCAGATTAGCCACTCGTAGCCTGATCCTTACAAAGCAACCAGACCTCCTTCCGCGATATCTCCATCTCTTTCTTCTGCGAATGATGGGGATGAAGGGTCTTGTTGGGTGTCTGGAGTAAATCCCTGTCGTCCGACTAAAGAACACTTATTCGTCCAGTTCGAGGTGACTAATCGCTGTTCTGATGTTCAGAAGCTCTTTTCGGTCATAAGAGACTGTAGCAGCAACATTATGTACAAAACAAGTTAAAAAAAAAGAAGTTACAAACAATGCGAAAAAAACGAACAAAATAGCTTTTTCAACTTTTTAACAATAGTTGGTTAGGAGCCCATAAAGTGGAAGCCATCCCCTCTGGCATCGTCTCATCTCATGATAGATATCCAGTTTCCTCTACTGCTGTAAACAGGGAAAAGAAGAAAAGGAGAATAATACTATACTTTGTTTTGGTGCATTGCTACAGTTCTGTTCTGCATGTCACTGTACAAACTACTCTTCAAAACTCAGCAAGAAAAACAGAATAATAATTTCTCTTTCATTAGCTAGGTTTCCATCCAATTGGTGACAGATTTTCATGCCATTATTAAAAATCTGCAGAAAAACTATATGAAAAAATGTCCCACCAGACATGTTTCCATCAAATGGACCTGTTAGCTGTGAGTGATGATGTGATAATACGTGTCAACATGTAAAGCAACATGTGATATCATCTGTCAACATGTAAAGCAACACATGAAAACATTTGTCAACATGTAAAGCAACATGTAATAACATGAAACTACACATTTGAAACGGTGATCCAAAAACATGTTCTCACATCATGTGTTTTTTCTGTAAGGGCAGAATAAGACTCACAATATGTATTGGGAAGGAACATCACTCACTGTGAAGTTCATCATAATTGATTTAATCTGTAGCTTAATAGGCTAATAAACAGCATGCTTTTCCGAGTCGTAGTGGGAGGACCACACAACATATCATCGCGTGACTCCAAGTTTACATTTACATTTTATACATGTTAGTCATTTAGCAGATGCTCTTATCCAGAGCAAACTTACAGTTAGTGCATTTATCTTATTATTAAGATAGCCAGACATAGTAAGTTCACTTTTCCTCACTAAAGTAGTCTTCCCTGTGGCTCAGTTGGTAGAGCATGGTGTTTGCAACGCCAGCATGGTGTGTGCAACGCCAGGGTTGTGGGTTTGATTCCCATGGGGGGCCAGTACAAAAAAAATAAAAAAAATAAATAAATGCATGAAATGAAATGTATGCATTCACTACTATAAGTCGCTCTGGATAAGAGCATCTGCTAAATGACTAAAATGTAAAAAAAAAAAAATGTAGTTATCAGCAAAGTCAGAGCTAGAAAGTTGGGAGGGATCAAGTAAAAGTTTTGCTATAGTCCCTTTTTGAATAGGTTTCATGTGCTTTTGGAAGATGGCCATGGACTCTGCTAACCTTAGCTTCAGGGGTGAAAAGCTGGCTCCACCATTGGGGTGTCAGGACAGAGGAGAGCTTGGACTGGGCTGAGCGGGAGCCGACCTCTGTTTGTATGACGGTTATTATACCAATATTTGCGTATACATAAGCTACTTTTCTAAATTACCCATCTTACCTACTGAGACACTGTTCAATAACACGTCTGGCTTATCTGTTGTTTTTTCCTGTCAGAGGTTTCTTGAGGTAATATTGCAGAAGGAAGAAGCCAGTGAATTAAAGAAAGTCTGTGTCCCAAAGGGCACCCTATTCCCTACATAGTGCACTACTTTTGACCGCGTGCCCATAGGGCACTATGTAAGAAATAGGGATCCGTTTGTGACTCAGCTGGTGGGTTGTATCTGAGGTCAGTCCATTATCATCGCTAATGCGCTGTGAGATTGGGAGCTAATTGATAATGCATGCTAATTGATATTAGCGCCCCCTTCGTCGCCGTATCGAAGGAAACATACAGTCCACTAACACAGTAACGCAGCACTGTAGGCAAAAAAAAAAGGCTTTGGCATAATCTTCCTCTAGCTCCACGCTTCGCCTAGTTGATTTGCTGGCCGAATTCTTTGCGCTTCACCTCAGGACAATCAAGCATCCTAGACATAAAGACAATTCCTGGAAGGGAAGGACGACAGACAGAGCATGAGGGAGAGAGATAGGAGTGTCTAACCAAGGATGAAAAACAGCTAATCAGAGGTGTTGTTGTGCTTAAAGCATAAGGAGCCAGATAACATACTCATAAAGTCTACAGTATTAGGGATGGGTTGTAATGCTATGGTGTTAGCCAGTTAGCATACCCATACAGTCTACATTATTAAGGATGGGTTGTAAAGCTATGGCGTTAGCCAGTTAGCATACTCATAAAGTCTACAGTATTAAGGATGGGTTGTAAAGCTATGGTGTTAGCCAGTTAGCATACTCATACAGTCTACAGTATTAGGGATGGGTCGTGATGCTATGGTGTTAGCCAGTTAGCATACCCATAAAGTCTACAGTATTAGGGATGGGTCGTAATGCTATGGTGTTAGCCAGTTAGCATACCCATAAAGTCTACATTATTAAGGATGTGTCATAATGATATAGTTTTAGCCAGTTAGCCAGTTAGCATACTCATAAAGTCTACAGTATTAGGGATGGGTCGTAATGCTATGGTGTTAGCCAGTTAGCATACTCATAAAGTCTACAGTATTAAGGATGGGTTGTAAAGCTATGGTGTTAGCCAGTTAGCATACTCATACAGTCTACAGTATTAGGGATGGGTCGTGATGCTATGGTGTTAGCCAGTTAGCATACCCATAAAGTCTACAGTATTAGGGATGGGTCGTAATGCTATGGTGTTAGCCAGTTAGCATACCCATAAAGTCTACATTATTAAGGATGTGTCATAATGATATAGTTTTAGCCAGTTAGCCAGTTAGCATACTCATAAAGTCTACAGTATTAGGGATGGGTCGTAATGCTATGGTGTTAGCCAGTTAGCATACTCATAAAGTCTACATTATTAAGGATGGGTTGTAAAGCTATGGTGTTAGCCAGTTAGCATACTCATAACGTCTACAGTATTAAGGATGGGTCGTAAAGCTATGGTGTTAGCCAGTTAGCATACTCATAAAGTCTACAGTATTAAGGATGGGTTGTAAAGCTATGGTGTTAGCCAGTTAGCATACTCATAAAGTCTACAGTATTAGGTATGGGTTTTAATGCTATAGTTTTAGCCAGTTAGCCTGTTAGCATACTCATAAAGTCTACAGTATTAAGTATGGGTTGTAATGCTATAGTTTTAGCCAGTTAGCCAGTTAGCATACTCATAAAGTCTATAGTAAAAAGGATGGGTTGTAATGCTATGGTGTTAGCCAGTTAGCAGTGAAGAGCGTTATTCAGTTTCAGTGGTAACACAACAATATATAACCAGGGAGACACTCACTTCAACGTCTAGTTTTGATTTACATTTGTCAACTTATGTGAATTCAACATAAAATCAACAAAAATGTAAACCACGTCATTGGATTTAGAGGCAGTAGAGGGAATGATGAGGTGGTGTTTAGAGTCAGTGTCCTGTCTGTTGTTAGTGATGAGGTGGTGTTTAGAGTCAGTGTCCTGTCTGTTGTTAGTGATGAGGTGGTGTTTAGAGTCAGTGTCCTGTCTGTTGCTATTGATGAGGTGGAGTTTAGAGGCAGTGTCCTGCCTGTTGTTAATGATGAGGTGGAGTTTAGAGGCAGTGTCCTGTCTGTTGCTATTGATGAGGTGGAGTTTAGAGGCAGTGTCCTGCCTGTTGTTAATGATGAGGTGGAGTTTAGAGGCAGTGTCCTGTCTGTTGTTAGTGATGAGGTGGAGGTTAGAGGCAGTGTCCTGTCTGTTGTTAATGATGAAGTTGGGTCTTAGAAAGGGCCCCCCGTTTCCCCTCTTGCTCCCCATCTGTCCTTCTCTCTATCCTGGGGGAAAATCCCAGCAGGCTGCCTCCAATCAAAACATGAACACATAAACAACACAGCCCTCCTCATCCTACAGGCAGGGCTGATGGGGAGCTGGATGACTGGCTGACTGGCTGGCTGGTGAATGAAAAACACATCTGAATCTCAAACACAGCAGACCTAGCAGACAGAGGGTATCAGCCAGGTGTGTGTGTGCGCGCATGTGTGTGAACCAGCCATTAGCCTCCCACACCAGCTGCTGCTGAGCCCCCTAACAGACAGAGCAGCACCACTGGGGAGAGGGATCAATCTAACAGACAGAGCAGCACCACTGGGGAGAGGGATCAATCTAACAGACAGAGCAGCACCACTGGAGAGAGGGATCAATCTAACAGACAGAGCAGCACCACTGGGGAGAGGGATCAATCTAACAGACAGAGCAGCACCACTGGGGAGAGGGATCAATCTAACAGACAGAGCAGCACCACTGGGGAGAGGGATCAATCTAACAGACAGCAGCACCACTGGGGAGAGGGATCAATCTAACAGACAGAGCAGCAGCACTAGGGAGAGGGATCAATCTATTTTTTTATTTTTTTATTTCACCTTTATTTAACCAGGTAGGCTAGTTGAGAACAAGTTCTCA